>NC_139699.1:51831979-51956979 GCF_964188405.1 Protomyctophum parallelum | reverse complement strand
ACCTTCAGCATTTCTAGTTGAGGACCCCTGCCTTACAGCAAGCCCAAATAATATTAAAATGTTTAAAAAGTGTAACGTTCTGGAGAAAATAATTGCTTGTTTTTGACTTGTTTCTTTTTTGGTCGGTTTGCTTATTTCTCTCACGATACATGGCAACGCTGACAAACTCACAGTCCCATTGACGGTAACACAACAACAACGAGACAGGAGGACAGCACATAAATCGCCTTGTAATTCGTATTGATTCCCCGACATTAAAGTATCAGTATCAGTTCAAAACAGGACACATCTTTTAATTTCTGTTAATTTAAACTGGTAACCTTAATCATTGTGTACTAGCGTCGCCTGTGTTCCACGTGTTTACACATAAACAAACACATACCGGCTTCACTCCTGCCGTCGTTGCTGTTTTGGAACAGTGAATTAGAGCATGTCTTCCTTATTTTTGTGCACAGTTTAAGTTTCTTATTATTTAAGTTTATCTGATTATCTTTTGTATGACATGTAAAATGGTTTGGTATTGGTATATAATGTCACATTCCTCTTCTACCCTGGATTTGAACACGGTTTCAGTGCAAGTAATGACATTTTACCATTGTAATAATAATAGCCTGCTTGCTCAGGGGAAACATTGAATTTGTGTCAGATCCTGTGTCTCGGTGAGACATGACCTTTGACATGATCTAAATGGCTCAATAGAAGAGCAGAGAGACAAACTTCAACCACCCCATTGTACAGAGTGATGCTTTAAACCCTGTCCTCACGGAGGAAATTGAAAAGTACAGTATCTGCATTTTGTTGGTGGACTCCAGAACCCTTGTTTAATAATAAATGCAAATTGTGGAAAATGCTCATGATTTATGTAAATCTTTACATATCATTAATTAGTATTATGTCTTGGTGGGACTTGTTTGGGACTCGAAACAAAATGTAAGGACTTGGTTGGGACTTGAAACAAAATGCTTAGGACTTGGTTGGGACTCGAAACAAAAAGTCCAGGACTTGGACTTGACTTGGGACTTGCCTGTGTTGACTTGGACTTGACTCGGGACTTGAGAGCAAAGACTTGAGACTCGACTTGGACTTGCAACATAGGGACTTTGTCCCACCTCTGCCCCAATCTGAAACTAAGCCCCTCTTGGAAGAATTCAGATAATGTATTGTAAGCCAGTGCATGGTTCTCTATTTCATTTCAAAGATGGGCCCAAACTGATACACAAGCCGTGGACTGGACCCATGGCCAGAGAGGCCCATGAGCGAAGAAGATCTTAGTTGTTAGATTGAGTACATAATTCTACAACTGTCTATACCAGTGCTTCTCAAAGCAGGGTCTGGGGACCCCCAGGGGTCATTGGGGGGTTCAGGTGTGTTTATCTACAGCATCAAGATCATTTTAACCACTTTATCCATATATTTTACATTGGCTATTAAAATATATATATATATAAAGCTCACAACGTGTGACATAATTTATTTCTTTTTTTGTGAGAAGAAACCAGTTAGTGAAATTAACCCCTGTCAACCTGCCGTCTATTTTGTGCATGTCATAGGCAAACACAATGTTCGAAAATAGTATATAAGCTCACAGGGCTTGTATAACAGATATAACTGCTATTATTTTCGAAGTAGTGCTAAAGTGATTGCATGCATTCATCACAGAGAACATGCAGTACTGAACAACTACAGTACAATGCATACGTAGATGTATTTTTATGAATACTCTCTCAAGGCAATTATAGTGATTAAATTGAAAAGGGCAAAGCATTAATTAATTTGTTTGATTGATTGGTTGTTAAACTCGGGTTCTCTCTCTCTTATAAGTATATTTCATTTGATCTTGTCACGTTCTGGTGAGGTGAGGACCCAAAAGCAGGACGGGTGACCATGGTTGGGTGTTGTAATAAAGGTGAACAGAGACAGATAACTCAAAATAACATGATGAACTGAACTGACACCAACCAATGACTCGACAAGGACTGACTGGGGAAAAAGACTAATATACACATGAGGGCTGATTTCACATGAGAAACAACTGGCCCAATCCCAATTGCCTCCCTGAGCCCTGGACCCTCATTGACTTTAATGACCTCAGCTGTAAGTGCTTGAGGGTGAGAGGCTGCAAGGGCTCCAAATTGTTGTGAAAGAAATGGGACAGCACTTTGAAGATGAGTCCGCCAATCATGACACTTTGCATCACTTTATAAAAACTGTCCTTATTCACAGCCAGTGTCTACCTACATGCTTGGCCTATTTATACATGTCTATCACGTCTATTTTAGTATTTAAACTTATCGTTTTATTATTAGTTTCATAAATACACTTTCCTGTGTGATATGGGTTGTAATATTCATATATAATAATATTCATTATACATTTCATTTCCATATTATTTTACTTTGCTCATTAGTCATTTCTCATCATGTTTCCCTTATTATTATTATTATTGTTATTAAATATATAGCCTGCCCTATATCCTTCCTTCCGTCTCCTTTTGAGAACAGTGAGAAAGCACTATTGTGTTTGTTGACATTCTAACTGCGATACATAACTAATTTGCATACTTAAATGATTGACAGTTGGAGGATCCCCCTCATTCCCCTGGTAACGCTATGAACTGTGGGTAATTTCTTTGCTAAAGTCAGCCAAAGTCAGCATCGATGCTGACTTTGGCAAAGGGCACATAAAGGGGCGGGGCTGAGCCCTCACTGATTTACCGATTTCAAATGGGACATCCCTCAAACCCTCGCAGATTGTGGATTGGGATTCCCATTGGGATTGGGCCAACATATACCAAAACAACTAGAACAAAGAACATAGAAATACAACATCTAGATAAGCAGAACATAGAATCAAAACTAGAACTGCACTCTGTCGAGTGCATACTTGCTTGTTGCACACTAGTAGGCCATAAATGGCCAACTAGTGCGCAAGCAGAGCGCGCAAGTACTTTCGACCGCTGTAAACTGTCAAATCTCAGTATCTCTGTGAAGGAACGTTTGAAATTATTAGATGTAACTATTTGCTACCTACCTACTTTATGCATATAAACACCTAGTATTATTAAGTATGGTTCAAGTTTCTATCTATATAAGAAATACACTTTTATCGATGTAGATATATTCTGGATCCCTTTTTAGTTTTTTAAAGAAAAATAAATCATTGATATGTGATGAATAAAAAGGTATATAAACTGAATTAAAATATACTTATACATATACATAGATATACTATAGAGAGTATGTAGTTGTAAGTTGATTAGCGGTATACTGTGGTTACTTTGCGCCAAAAACCGTGCCAGCCAACCCGCCACTTGATGCGTATGCAAATAAAACAGCAGATTTGTGCCTGGTTTGCTGGGACCAGATTACATAAATGACCATATTTCTTACGTCATAATTGAGAGCTAGTCATACATATACACACCATGTACTCTGGTCCCAGCAAATCAGGCACAATTTGCTATTTTATTTTACTGATTATGTATATAGTATACGTATGACTAGCTCTAAATGATGACGTAAGACATACGTATACATATACATATACTATATAGAGTATGTAGTTGTAAGTTGATTAGCGGTATATATACTGTGGTTACTTTGCGCCAAAAACCGTGACAGCCAACCCGCCATTTGATGCGTATGAAAATAATACAGCAGATTTGTGCCTGGTTTGCTGGGACCAGATTACATAAATGACCATATTTCTTACGTCATCATTGAGAGCTAGTCATACATATTATACACACCACGTACTCTGGTCCCAGCAGATCAGGCACAATTTGCTATTTTATTTTACTGATTATGTATATAGTATACGTATGACTAGCTCTAAATGATGACGTAAGACATACGTATACATATACATATACTATATAGAGTATGTAGTTGTAAGTTGATTAGCGGTATACTGTGGTTACTCTGCGCAAAAAACCGTGACAGCCAACCCGTCATTTGATGCGTATGCAAATAAAACAGCAGATTTGTGCCTGGTTTGCTGGGACCAGATTACATAAATGACCATATTTCTTACGTCATCATTGAGAGCTAGTCATACATATATATACACACACCACGTACTCTGGTCCCAGCAGATCAGGCACAATTTGCTATTTTATTTTACTGATTATGTATATAGTATACGTATGACTAGCTCTAAATGATGACGTAAGACATACGTATACATATACATATACTATATAGAGTATGTAGTTGTAAGTTGATTAGCGGTATACTGTGGTTACTTTGCGCCAAAAACCGTGACAGCCAACCCTCTAAATGATGACGTAAGACATATGGTCATTTATGTGATCTGGTCCCAGCAAACCAGGCACAGATTTGCTGTTTTTTTTGCATACACATCAAATGGCGAGTTGGCTGTCACGGTGAACGAAGACCGGGCGAAATTATTACTTGCGCGCTCTGCTTGCGCAAGTAACAAGTGGAACATAACAGAAATACAACATCTAGATGGGCAAAGTCTGTGACTGTGACAGTACCTCCCCTCTGGGACGGCTCCCGTGACATCATCAGGGATGGAGATCCCTGATGTCATCAATATTAAGCCCATATATGGAGATCCCTGATGTCATCAATATTGGCCAGCAACTCTACATCTGACCTCAAACCCTTAGATCTCTATATATGGAGCTGACCTGTTCTGACATTCCATATGTTGATCCTTCCCCATCCATCCTTCGATGTCTCCCTTTTGACTGATACCATTTAAACTCTAGATGGGCCTGCCCCAAAGTTATAGTGCAGCCGAGTTCTCAACAGGCCCGATTCCCGAAAATTAAGATCTTACCCGTGGTGTCAGGTGTCTTACTGGTACTTACTTAGTTACCGGTAAGTAAAGATACAGTACGTCCCAGGTGGCAGGTGCATATCTATCTATCTATCTATCTATCTATCTATCTATCTATCTATCTATCTATCTATCTATCTATCTATCCATCTATCTATCTATCTATCTATCTATCTATCTATCTATCTATCTATCTATCTATCTATCTATCTATCTATCTATCTATCTATCTATCTATCTATCTATCTATCTATCTATCTATCTATCTATCTATCTATCTATCTATCTATCTATCTATTGTCTGTCTGTCTGTCTGTCTGTCTGTCTGTCTGTCTGTCTGTCTGTCTGTCTGTCTGTCTGTCTGTCTGTCTGTCTGTCTGTCTGTCCACGCACGCACGCACGCACGCACGCACTCACGCGGTCTTGCATTATAATTAAATAGCAGTTTCATGATTCACCATGCAACCATAATTATGCCAAGCCAGCTGTGATGACAGCGCCATCAGCCACATATAGAGCAGGTGTGTGCAGCATGCCGCCGCTGTTGGGTCGATGACAACGCGGAAGTAGAGTGACGGTGTCACTGTCAACTCAACAGTATAACCGCTGCCGAAGTGAAGTGGATGGTGGTCAGTCAGTCAGCACAAAACAAAACAACACAATGGCCCACAACAGTGACGACAAGGACGTGCGATACTGCCAGCGATGCTCCTACGTCTTCCTCAAATTCACCCTTTTTGGATACGGCATCGGCTGGTGGGTGAGTATAGAGTTAAACGGTGTTTAAACAGCTCTTTATTTACACAGAGAGAGAGACGCAGCCAGCCACAAGTTGCGTTTTCCAGCCGGCCGGGCGAGCCGCGGCAATGGGACAGTCAGATAGACTGGCTGGGGCGTGTTATACAGTACAGCCACACGTACAGTATGTGCGACTATGTGTGTGCGTTCCACTACTGCGTGACTGCGGCATTATTTATTTTGTTGTAGGCAGTATTTGTAGACCAAAGTCGAGCGAGAGAGGCTATTTTGAGAACTCGTGCGAGAGAGAGAGAGAGAGAGATACTGTACTGTCCAGTCCAGATAAGGAACCGTGTGTGTGTGTGTGTGTGTGTGTGTGTGTGTGTGTGTGTGTGTGCACGTGTGTGTGTGTATCGACAGGTAGGCCTATTGTTTGAAGTGTGCCCTAGATAGACGACTGATATTTATTTTTCTTTTAGACTGTTTTTTGACACTACAGACATGTGTGAGTGTGTGTGGGTTTATCTTGCAACAGCCACAGTGACACACCCTCTGCAGTGGACTCCTATACTATACCTGTAACTTGTGCTTGCCTGTATGCACTGTCAACACATAGGGAGGGACAGAAATACAAACAGGTTTTTTTTTGCGGCTCCACACTATTAGTTTCGTCACGTTGAAACCGAAAAGCAAAACAGCTGTCCCCCTTGTTGCGTCGGTATTGGTTCAAAGGTTATCTAAAGTCCAATAAACAGACTGTGTACATAACTCATGGGACCTTAAGGAATGGCATATTTTAATGATTACCAGGATACATATCCCAAAATGAATGGGTCCACGTGATATGAATATGAACAGCAAGTGAACATGGATAAAAGCAGATACGACTTGTATCTATACTATATCACAAATCTATTATCCGATCCATATCAGTCCGTTGGTCGGGGCACCCCTTGAAGCACAGGCCAGAGGTGTCTGTCCTGCAGAGCTCTGACGTGTCTTTACTTTTTTCAGACACTATATGCTAAGCACAGCTAGGGTGCACACTCTTATAAGTAATGGTAAATGCTTTAACCCTCTAACACCCGCATTAATTTCTACTTGCAAAAAATAGATTTCAACCTTACTACTACTTTGTACTACTAGGACTGACACTAAAACATATGTTAAAAAAAATAAAAAAATAAAGTTTGATGGAAAATGTATAATAATTATATAATAATTATATAATAATATAATAAATTAATATTTCACATTTGGGGGATATCTTTCACAAGAATGAATAAAACATGTTCTAGACATAAATGATGACAAAAAAACATATATTACAATTATTCTACCTACTTTTATTAGGGTAAAGGTAAAAAGTCTTAGGTTAAAAAAATGTTCAAAATCGCACAGAGTCCAGACATTTTTAATTTGTGTGAATTTCAGCCTCTGTGGGGGGTATTTATATGCAAATATCATGACCAATGGCATTGAAATGGCATTGCAATGAACATCACTGATGACGTTTAGGTGAAAAAAGAACAGAAAATAATTATAATAATTTAGTAATGAAATTAAATAAAATTGTTGCTAAAAAGCAACGCTGGGTCTTAGAGGGTTAAAGGTCTACTTTATCTCATCACCCTCCCTTTCTGATAAATATTTATTTATGTTACAATTAATGCTGAGGTGAAATGCCCTTTGTTGACAGAGAGTTCTCAGTCAGGTTGCAAAACAAAAGAAAAAGCCCAAATATCACAAAAATATAACTTATCTCATTGTCAGTGTCAAACACTGTAATGAGTTTTTTAGTCAAAGTATTGCTGTTCGACACATCACTTCTATGAAAGCAGAAGGGCACTTAGCATCAGATCAGACAACTCGAACCCTCTGACCTCCCATCACTACAATACGGGCGGGGGGGGGGGGGGGGTTGGGTATGTCTTGTTTTAATAAGTCAAATGCAATTTATTTTGGTAATATATATGCCTCAGTCAGTCTTAACACATTTTCATTTTAAAATCTAATCACAAACCTTATCACTTGTATGAAACCAATATTTTTCACTATGCATTCATAGAGCTGAATCTCTTCTCACAGAGCGCATAGATAGCAGAGATTCTATATTTGGGCAGATAGATGGTCTATTGTTGCCTAGCTCCAGCCCTTAATCGCTAGCCACGCACATTAGGAAGAAAATGAAGTGAAACAAAATGAAAATTCAGTGTCAGGCTAAGTCTATTATTGAGCATCATTACAACAATGAAAACTATAGGCTTCAGGCATTTGTGAAATGCCTGACATTTTTGGAATTAAATAGAGGAGGATGGATGTGAAATGGTTGGGGGGACAGGAGAATTTATTTGAGATGGGAATTAGCAGAGACCCGAATGAAGAGCTAAATGGTCTATGACACCATGCAAGATGCTTCATCAGAACTGAACTGTACAACTTTTCATAGCCCAGATACTTTAGAATCTCACTTCTAATTTATTTTTGGTAGATCAGTTTCCTTACCATGTTACTGACAAAGGTCCCTGGTATACAGGATCACTATCACACTCTCAGTCTCTCCATAGCTGATATTATCTAATCTGGCTCCATTATATTCTGACTACATGTCCCACAATTTCCCTTCATGTTCCAGAACAGGATGCTAACATTAGGGCTAGCTACTGAGGATGTAAACAACCCCACGGTGCATCCTGTGTTTTCCCATGGGAAGGCTAAGCATAGATATAAAAGAAAATAGATGCCTCATTGGCATCTTCATGTTCATTGGAGCGACCTGTATCGCAGGGAGGGCCGAAGTCATGCGGGGATGCGAAAGGAACGCTGCCATGACTCAAAGTGAGTAGTGGCCAATCACACCTTTGGTCTTTTCTGGGACTTATCAAATCAATTCACATGAACTTTATTGGCATGAGAAAACAAACATTTACATTGCCTCTGATTGGCATATCAAACGTCCCCTTCTACGACGCACATAGGGGCAGACTCTGGGGCAGACGCCCTGCAGAGCCGAAGGAGGCGTCTACCTTGAGGCTAAGCACCAAAAGTGTCCTTAGGCTAGAGCTAGGCTACTCATTAAGGTGTAATATTTTAGTTGGTAAATGGAAGGTGTATAATTTATTATTATTTTGTATCATTTATTTTAATTAACAGCTCAATCTCAATTTATTCATTACATGTGCACCACAGGTTTCTATGACAAGGATGGCGTTTCTATGACAACTTTTTGCATTTGTGGTTCTGGACAGAAGTGAAAGTGGTTTTGGTATGCGCTGTATAGTGGCTTCTCATGTGATTCCACTGTATGTTTATGCAACAAACATTTGAAGCATTTGTGTGTTTTTTGTCCATTCCATTCGGGATGGACAAAATTGAGTAGTATAGCAAGAAGTGTCTTTTGCAGAAAATGCTAAATAAAAGTTGTTATGATGCAAGGAATACAGGAAAACCATTAATAAAAATTCAGACCTACGGCTCAAGATCGTATTCTTTGTCTTCTGGCCTATCTGCCTGGCGTAGATAAAAATAAACTTGGTGGGAGTCTGGGAGATAAATTGACTCTAGGCCTAACCCAAGACTTAGAAATTGCCCAGTCAAACATTCTACTCCCTTCCTTCCTGTGTCATTATACTTTACTTCTCATAATTATTGCCATGGCAAGTTGAATTTCATTATTTTGAACCTTTTAGCCGCAGTGCATCTACGTAGGTGGTGTGCTTCTTGCCCGTCCTGGCTCTCCCCTGGGTTGCCTCCCATAGAGTCAATTTACTAATTTGTCTTTGTGACAGGCCTAAACATTCTCCCATTCCTCCCCACACACAGGAACAGTTTTGAAGTGGGTTTTGACATATAATAATTTTGGAAATATTCAAATCTTCCCCATTCGCACAAGATCGGTATCGGCCAATCAAGAGATCGGTGATCGGATCGGTCCCAAAAAACCTGATCGGAGCATCCCTAGTGCCAGCCTCATCCTTCTCTCTATGACTTTGTCTGAGACTGTGACCTGTCACCTGTTGTAGGTCCCCATAGAGGTTCACATTTCTGATGTGGTCCGTCCCATGTGACACCTATAGTTCATTAATTGAATTATTGTGTAATGTGTAGACTACTCCATCCAGGGCCCTTTCCTGTTGTGCTGTGTAACATGCTGCCAGTCACAGAACCAGCTATACAGCAACAAACTGTATAGCTCTTGAAGTCTTCTCTACCAAGATGTTTGAAATTGTTTTTCTCATGACCCCAGTCTGGTTTTCCAGTTATTAGTTATGCTTACAGTTAACTTTCATGTAAAATATACCATATCCATTGGTTGCATACCTCATGTCCATCGTGGGTTATTCAGCATACTGGTGACTTGGACATGTTTTTGACATTATAATCAGGATCTAAATGATAACCGAATCTTTGATAAACACTGGTCTATATATGTGGATAGATATATGACTGGGAAGGATAATTACTGTAGGCTTGTGTCAAATACCAATACGCTATCAAGACCTACTGTAACATGTCAGAAATGTACATTATTATTAATTGACAGTTTCTTATTTACACAGGATACTGAAGGAAAATTATCATTCAATAAATGTATCGGTAGTCTTCATAGTTCATACGTTGTTTTATTATGTATCGTGTGTTATGTCATTTAGTATGTGATATGGACCCCGAGTCTGAAATAAAGATGAATATGATCAGCCTAATCAATGAACCAGATTGGTATAGCCACTAGCCAGACAATAATACAAAGTTGGTAAAGGTTAGCTGCAGCCATATCCGTTTCTGTTAGACTGTTACAGTATATCTTTTATTGCCCTGATTTGACTTAGTATGTATGACATAATGCAGTAACTCAGTAAAGTGTCTTGGAGCTTAGAGTTAGATAATCCATGTCATTTTATTTTCATTGGTGAATTACCTTTTTTTTCCCACATGACAATCACATGGATCTGTAGTTTTGAACTAGCGGGCATATGGTCTGGTCCTACTATGAAAACAAAACTAAACCTGTCAGTCAGTCACGCTAAAACCTGCCAGTCAGTCCGTCAGGCACACCTCGTGACACGCTCCATATATGGCCAATACAGAATTCATTCCATATGTTGATCTGACCTCATTATACTCTGTACACTCAAGACACTGCCCCAGCTGCCACCCTTAGATCTCCATATGGAGCTGACCTGTTCTGACATTCCATATGTTGATCTGACCTCATCAAACACTCAAGATATGCTCCATATATGAAGATCTGATTAATACAGTTTAACTCCTGCTTCTCAACTGTGCCGTATTAAGAAGCTCTGTTGTTTCAGCTCGACCCCACCCTCAGGGCGTCTTTCTGGTAATTATATATTTAACAAGAATTGATTAAATTAATTAATTACCAGCTGCATTGTTATTATCTGCTGGGGTCCGCTATAACTGCCTCTGTGTCAGTTTCAGCGCAGTAGTCTAGGTAGGAACCAAAATTCTCTAAGGCGGGGCATATTTGCGGTGCGCACATACATAGAAATGTCTGCTGGTTTCATATTAGAACAAGAAATACAAAGTTCACAACGAAGTTCCCAATTTCCTCTTGTACTGTATGCAGCCACTAAGGTCACATTCTCACCTAATACTTCGGTAGACTCATGCGTATGGGCGGAGATTTTGGGATTCTTGCATATTTAATTTGCTGCGGTTTGCCTTCACACTGTCATCCGTAGCAATTGGAAACGCAGCAGGGGGGACCTTTATCAATGTGTTCCATTCATAAACCTAGCCTACAACACAGCCTACAACACAGTGAAATCTATTGTGATAAAATTATACTCATAACATGCATGTGTCGTGCCGTCTGGGACTGGACCCCTCTCTATCTCTCTCTCTCTCACTATACGCACGCAGCCACAGTGCCACACACTGTTCTTTTGGGCATGCAGGCACAGCGCTGAGCGCACTGATATAACAGACAGCAGCGCAAAATGTTTACACGTTTATTGAGATGAAAGTTCCTACTCCCCACTATTCCCCACACAGTGACAGCACTCCATGTTTACGGCACGCACAGACAGACAGAATATTCTGTAGGCTATAATACTATTACACTGCACTGCAGTGTTTGTGTTTTCTTAAGCAATTGATTAATGTACTCGTCCTCATTTCGATCAGGGCTTCAGTCTCCTCATTCGACCACGTCTATCCACGGTAACGGGACATCTTTGCGCTGCGTAAAATATGCTTTCTCCGTCTCCAACTGTGTTCAGCTCCTCACCCGCTACATTGTTTGCTTCATTTCCTTTATTTACTGCGGATTGCATTCACACCTGCACCGAATCGTAATCAACTGCGATTGGAAGCGAAGCGAAACCCCCGTTTTTGCTCGGAGTATAATGCGGTTCTTTGATACGCATTACGATTCGAATGAGCCTTCACACCTGCCAAACGAAGTGCACTTTCTGAAAATGCGCAGCAGAATTCGTTTTAATCGCAGCAAAGCTCTCTGGTATGAATGTGACCTAAGTTCTCATGGCTTTGGAGTGAAACCCAAAAGACGCACACGCACACACAAACACACGCACGCACGCACGCACACAAAAGACTCAGTTTGCTATCGCATAGCAGCTGGTAAAAAAGTATGTACTTATGAATTAAAACAGTGGTTCTGGGGATCCTTGGAATTAAACGGTTTGAGAATCACTGCTAGAGCCGTAAAGATCTTCTCTTATGGGGGTCCCTGGCATATATTTTTTAATGGGGGTCCATGGGCTAATTAATGTCAATTTGGGGGTCCTTGACATGAAAAAGTTTGGGAACCACTGAATTAAACAATGTGTCACAATTGTCTCTTTGAGGTGAAGCAACCTAGTCCCTGACTCCCTGTTCCTTTCTGGCCTAGTACTGTAGGACTACTAGATGGTTCAGAGCTACTTTTCAATGTCAGCCCTTCATGCCTACAGTATGTAGCATCTACTCATTAACAGTACATTAACAGTGCTAAGTGGGGCCTTGAGTGAGCGCAGGGTCTTGTAATAACATAACCTTGGCCTAATCACCCGTACTTTCACTAAGAAGCATCTGCAGTCTGAAGAGAAAATGGACCCTAAAACAGAATTGTCTGTGTTATTCCGATTATCCCTGGTATGATTATCTCTGGCATTCTAGTTAAGATTTGTGTATACATTAACGAACGATCAACAATGGTACTTGTTATGATTGTAACTCACGACTGTTGACTTATTCTCTTGTAGAGACTAAGATTTTTAGTCGCTCTGTTTAAAAAGGAAAAGTAAATGGTTTGGAGTGCGCTCCTCTTGTTGAATGGAAGTGTCTTTGGGGTGGGCTGGCAGACAGCCAGTGGCTAGTAGCATAACTGAAAGCAAGCCAGGACATGTAAGGAAAGACACACACCATGGTGGAATCTAAACACAACTCCTAACTCAGTGTTCCTCTCTTCATTCCTTCCCTTCCTTCTTCATTTCCTTATTTCTGGTCCGCCTGATCTCTGTAGTAATGTGATCCATCAAGATCTATCTGTAATCATTTTCTGAATCCATTCTGATTGATTACAATTGGACACACCTTTTGCCACTACTAGATTTTGTCATGTCATGTGAGGGCACAAATGCCAGGGCAGGATGGCCATCAAATAATACAAGATTCGTCGTTTCTACACTATTCGCGGCAGGGCACCCCCGCCCCTCCGCCTCCCCGTCTCTAATTCCATGCAAATATCCTGCAAATATCCCTCTATTTTTTCAAAGATAGATAGAACCCCCCCCCCCACATAGAATAGATGCACCTAATTCCATTAAAATAGCAATAATATATGTATATTGTTGTCTTACATGTGCTTATATATGTCTTATAATCTAACAAACACGATTACAATGCTATTATATACTAATAAAAAGCGTATTATTAAATAATATTATAAGCACTTATAAGTGCCTTATTAACTGTTTATTAATGCTTATTACCAGCACTTTATTATAAATTGTTTCCTTAAGTTTCCTCCAGTAGGGTTTACTGTACAGTAGTACCTGTAACTAACTGATTGTGGTTGCTTTTAACATTTGTTAGACCTACTGAAGACTATTTTGGATTTGGATTGGATTTGGTTGGATTCAAAGTATTGAGATCTGAGCGATATCTCAGATATTCGACATGAGATCTGACTCACCGTGTGACCGAGGGTTTGGTAAAAGTACTAGTAGGACCCAAGATCATAAAAATGTATCGCAGTTCTTTTGATAAGGCGATAAAACATACATGTCACCGACCTATCCACTACCGGCTCATTAAACGGTGGTAGCTTTCATTTTTCATGTGGAGAACCAAAAACCCTGGCTGTGACCGACAGTTTGAAATGGTCTTATAGTCATTAAAGGAAGCTTATTAAGTGTGAAATGAGTCAATATCTGTGTGCGTGCGCATTTGAGTTGTAATGTCAGACTTAAGGACGTTGTGCGTGCGTGAGTGCGTGTGTGCGTGCGACGCTTGCGTGCGGGCGTGCCATACTGTAGCCTAGCAGCATGCTTTCACTGTACATCGCCATGCAAGCTGCCTCTGCATTTATTATCAACTGGCTAGCATGCTGATCAGAGCAACGCTGTTTTCATGATAGTCGATAACAGTGGTCATTCTGTGACCTTTACTGCAGGTCAGAGTACGGTCAAAGTCAGAATTTAAAGTAATTATGTCCTGCTTTTATTGGTACAGTGTGGTGTGGAAGATAGAATATATGTACAGGTATATATGTCAATTTATGTCGTATGCGTTTTGTTTGTCACTCACTAACTCACTCACCCACCCATGTTTTCTTGTCCAGGCTAACAGATTATGGCTGCTTGATGTTTAAGGCCTCCTTCTCTAGAACAATTCATTAAAGATCTATTTGTAAATTATCCAATTGTCTTTTAATGTCTGCACCATCAAAGCAATTTACAATTTAGGCATTTAGCAGACGCTCTTAATCCAGAGCAACATACATTAAGCAAGAACAAAAAAGCATGGGAATACATCACATAAAAACATTTATCAAGAAACATGCGTAAGCTAAGAAAGTAACAGTGGAATATCTATATAATGAAGCTATACATATAAACTATACATCTATACTACTATGCTATACATATGTACTATGACGTGCTATGACTACATACAATGCAATTATAGTGCTGGGAGAAGAGTTTGGGACGTGTGGAGCGTTGTCCCAGCGTTTTTAGTGAGGGTACTTCCAGCTTCCCTGCGTTGGCTGATCTGAGTGCGCGGGAGGGTTTGTAGGGTTCGATCATACTTGCAAGATATGGGGGAGCCATACCTTTGGTTGCTTTGAATGCCAGCATCAGAGTTTTGTATTCTGTGCGGGCAGCGACCGGGAGCCAGTGGAGGGAGCGGAGCAGGGGGAGACATGTGAGAATTTTGGCTGGTTGAAGACCAAGAGAGCTGCGGCATTTTGGATCAGCTGGAGAGGCTTAAGTGCACATGCTGGTAGGCCAGTAAGGAGGGAGTTACAATAGTCGAGTTTTGACAAGACTGTTGTCTGGATTAGGAGCTGGGTGAGGAACGGTCTAATTCGTCGTATGTTATAGAGTGTGAACCTACAGGATCGAGTGACAGCTGTGATGTGGGTTTTGAACGAGAGCTGACTGTCCAGGACAACACCAAGATTCCTGGCTGTTGGGACAGACGTTACCAGGGCGTTGTCTATGGAAATAGTTAGCTGCCGCATAGGGCAGGACTTAGCTGGGAAGAAGAGAAGCTCAGTCTTGTCTGGGTTCAGTTTGAGGTGGTTGGAGGACATCCACTGTGAGATGTCAGCCAGGCATGCGGTGATGCGCTCTTCCACCTGAGTGGCAGAGGGGGGGGAAGGATAAAGCGAATGATCCCTTGCATTTTCTTGTAATATATCTTTCTGATTTAGTCATTAAATGTAATCCCAAAGGACCCACAATGGGACAGCGTCTACCCAATTCTCAGAAATGAATCGGGCAATGGATATTATTCTTCTTGGTTCATGCAGCTGCCATAATTACATTTATCATAGAACAAAATCTCTCAAATATCCACCTCCAAATACAAGAATAATTAGATTAACGATGGACTCACAGAGATAAATATAAAACCGAGACAGACTCAAACAGACAGGTGGACTCGCATACTGTGTATATAAAATTATAAATCAGTCGATACGACTTTGAGAGCCACCTTCTGGCCAAAATGTCAGGTTTGGACACAACATATTTTTCATAATCTATTGGGCAGATTGCAAAATGAACCATATGATCTTTATAATAATATACTAATAATCCTTGATTTCCAGTTGTCACATCTTTCTGAATATTACAGTTTTCCACTATATAGACTAGAGATTTGTTCTAGAGGTGCTCCGGTCGAATGTTCACTCCAAATGACTCGATCGATGATCGGCAATTTACCCGATCTGGAGAAACCAATCTTTTATACCATGTAAGTGACTAGAAAAGTCAATCAGAGATATAGTATAATATCGTTTTGCATCTTTCTGAGAGGCCTAAACAATTCTCCCTTCCTCCCCTGGACCTGTCTGGCTGGAAACATTGTGGTTGCAAGGACTGCATTTCTGACCTTTCAGATACAGGACTCGTTTTGCATCTTTCTGAGAGGCCTAAACAATTCTCCCTTCCTCCCCCCACACACAGGAACAGTTTTGACGTGAGTTTTGACATAATCATTTTGGAAATATTCAAATGTTACCCTTACGCAGAAGATCGGTATCGACCGATCGTAGTAAAAACAGTCTGTGATCGGGATCGGTCCCAAAAAACATGTTCGGAGCACCTCTAATTCGTTCATATACTGTATCTGAGTGCATTTTAACAAAAAGAATTAACCAGCATCTTAAAATGTTCACATTGCAGCTGATCGGTGGCTTCATCCTGGCTATAGGGATCTATGCTGAGGTGGAGAGGCAACGCTACAGGGAGTTACAGGGAGTGTTTCTGGCCCCGGCTATCATCTTGATCGTGCTGGGAATCGTCATGTTCATCGTGTCCTTCATAGGAGTTCTGGCTGCACTCAGGGATAATCTTACTCTATTGAAAGTGGTGAGTTTATCCTCTGTTTTGGTTATTTTATATCCCACAATATCTTGCTGAATTCCAAGCCATTCAAATATTTCTAATGTTTCACCAATCATACTAAAAATGCACAATATCTGTCTGTCCGTCCGTCTGTCTGTGTGTGTCTGTATAGTTCACATATCTCGATAATCGTCGGACTGATCGCTTTAAATACAAAATGTCTCTAGCTCATCTCCAGTCCAAGCTCATAACACGGCAAGTCAAGTGGTTAATACCGGTATTAAAAAAGAAATCATGCCCAAAAAGGACATTGCTGACATCGCTAACACAACAGTTCAACACAAAAAGGCCTTCTGAAATAAGAATGTTTTCAGGCCTTTAAGATAAGATTCCAGGGTAGCTGATTTGTGGACACGTTTATGAACACTTTTGCCAGAGGCATGGGTAGGAGACCATAAAGATCTAGACATGGGTAGGAGACCATAAAGATCTAGACATGGGTAGGAGCAGGAAGATCGCACAGCATATAAACTTCAAAATCGGAGGAGTTGCTCATGAGGTCAGTGAGCAACCTCACGGACTCCATATTAGGACATCATTTTTATCCCAAAACTCCGTAATGAGCAGTGATCGACTTAGAGCTCCACGTATGGAACCCACTGACTCGTTTTGAGTCTAACGTCGTCATGCCGACACAGTATAATGAAGGTCAAGCGGAGTCGCATACCTGGACAACTTGGGAGCTGCGAGCGTGAAGCGGTACAGGGACAGGCATTCTTTAAGAGCTTTTCATTACAGGTCAGTTGATGAGTGCGATGCACTGGACAGTTGATCTGAGAGTAGCACTAAATGAGGGCGGTTTTCAGACTGCAGTGTCTGTGGGTCACGAGGTGTACTCGTTTGGAGGTTATAGTGAAGCTCCAGAGATTCACGCCAACGTGTATGTCTTCAACACCGTGCCATTGGATATGAATAATGAGATTTGCAACAACGTGCTTCATGCATTTGATGTGGACACTCGCACATGGTTCAAGCCGAGGATTTCTGGGACTGTTCCAGAGGGGATGGTACGGCCACTCAACCTGTGTCTCGGGGAAGGTCATGTTTATCCTTGGTCATGTTTATCCATCTGACTAGTAATGCCATGCACAAGTTGGACCACGCCACGATGGTCTGGTCTTCAATTAACACCAGAGACACTGCACCACCTGCTTCAGCACATCACTCTGCAACCATCATCGGGTCACGCATGTTTGTATTTGGGGGCCAAGGGGACGAGGATGGTGAGTACAACTACAACATCAGGGTGTTCGACACAGAGACCAACCACTGGCTAAACATAGCTTCTACGCGTCCTCTTCCAGATGGACATAATGGTCATTCAGCCTTTACCTACAATGGAGAGCTGTACATACTTGGTGACTGGAACCATCGTCTGAGGCAGCACGTCAATGATTTTTGGAAATTCAGTCCAGAGACTTTCTCCTGGAAGGAGGTTAAGCGCTCTTCTCATCATACAACATCATACATCATCTCATTCTGGACAATAACAATTTGTGTCCTCACTTTTCCGTCTTCACTTTTCTGCCCTCACTTTTATCTTCAATATGTACTTTGCTCAGCCAATCAAATCGCTATGGGGTGATCAGCCAATGAAATCATTGCTATGAATGAACACACACTGGGCATAGGAGGGGCTAGCACTCCTCAAAAAGACATTATTAAAAAAGAGATATGATCTCCATATATGGTGGGGTTCCCAAAACAAAGCTTAAACAAGAAGTGAATTATGGACAAAGTTAGAAATGGCCACCTAAACAGGCGATTTGCTCAAAAAGCCTATAGAATCTCATAGAAGTAGTGATGCACCGAATATTCGGCCGCAGAAGATATTCGGCAGAAAATGTCTAAATATGCATTTTCGGCCTATTCGGTTTCGGCCCAAATAGGCAGAAAATATATCACCGAATAGTGTATGCAATTAATGCATTCAAAGAGCTGAATAAATGTTTTATGGATCCATAATAGTGATTATTATTAAGTTAAGTTTTGCCATAACCATAATATAACATTTGTAGAATCAAACTCATGGCATTATAGGCAAAAGCTTTCTAAATCTTTCAAATGTTCCAAACATCTACAAGCTTGTAGGTCAACAATCTTTGCTATTTGTTGTACAACAAAGTATTTATAGTGCTTACGTGGCATTCTGGACTAGACCTGTCTGGCTGGAAACATTGTGGTTGCAAGGACTGCATTTCTGACCTTTCAGATACAGGACTGTGTCACAGTCATTACCCGGTGATTGAGAGATTATTTATTCTGTACTTACTCTGTATAAACATACTATTTTAACTAGTTATCCCCCGAATATTCAGAAAATGTTCGGTTTCAGCCCGAATAGGCAGAAAATATATCACCGAATAGTGTATGCAATTAATGCATTCAAAAGGGCTGAATAAATGTTCATAATAGTGATTATTATTTAAGTTAAGTTTTGCCATAATCATTTATTTTAAATAAATCAGGTAGCTTTAAGGTATGGCCATGACAGCAATGGTAGGAAAAAAGATGTATAATATTAATCATATTCGGATATTCGGTATTCGGTTTTCGGCCAACTGTTTCCTATATTCGGTATTCGGTTTCGGCCAAGAATTTCAATTTCGGTGCATCCCTACATAGAAGCATACAATTTTGGCTCATGGGTTGCCCTAATTAATACATCCAAGAGGGGGTGCCCAAAGGAATCTGAAACAGGAAGTGATTTATGGACAAAATGGAAAATGGTCACCTATTTCTGACACTTCCGTGACCGTGGAGAGCGAAGGTATGTTTCTCAGTGGATTCATCATTTATGGATGTTAAGAAACAAATTGAGCCCCCATGCCCCTCGCATAAATGTTGGCAAAATTCATAAGAGCCCCAAATCCAATACAGTCATATAAAGAAAAACATGATTTATTCACTCAATGATACTAGAAACTTCACAGAGTATATGTCACTTTGAATTATAACAATCGGCACGAGTTGAATTACAATTAGGATGCGCGGAGGACTTGTGTAGCTATACTTGTGAGGACCTCTATTTGTAGACACGATGAGTGGCGCGCCGAAAATGGAAGATCTGCAAGCTGAAACAAAATATAAATGAGGCTTATTAAGTTTTTAAACTTAATAAGCGTTATTTTGGCATTAATTTGGATGAGGCGTTTATTATGCAAAATGGACTCAGACCCCGGCGTTTATTAGGTAGTTAGTGGGCCTTCTATTTCCGTCTTTTCTTGGAGACAGTACATGATACCAGAATATGATTGGTTCAGTCTTCTGCATTCTATGATTCTATTAAACCCTTTTCTGATTTGTTTTCTCAATGGTCCCTACTGTAGTTCATGTTCACACTGACCGTGTGTCTGATTCTGGAGCTGCTGGGAGGAGTCCTTGCATTGGTGTTCCGCAACCAGGTAGGCTTTCATTCAACTGTTCTTCCATCCAAAGACTGGTTACAGAGATTGACTTCATGATGTGTGGGATTCATTACAAGCTTTTGTTTCTGTCTTTGTGGAATTGAAAGCAATACCATGTTAAAAGTTAACGAAGAGCTTCAGAATATATTTACATTAATTGAGTAACCAATCTACAGGCCAACGCTATTGGCACCAAGAGCTGTAATGTAACCATGACGACAGATCCCATAGGCATAGGCCAAAAACTGCCAAAGCGGTGTTGATACAAAAATGATAATAATAAACTGCTTACATTTTGGGAAAAGGAAAAACTTGCCTTGTCATTTTGTGCATATGCCTGTGTGCAAGTTGAGATAAATTGGTCAACCCGCTGAGGAGAAGCATGTGGACAGAGGTTTCCTTAAAGAAGACGCATCCAAAAAATGATGTCAGTCAGTTGTGATAAGTTGTGCTTTATACAGTAGGAATCTCTGAAGGTGGTATTCTTCCAACGCTAGGGCCTCCCCATCTTTATTATTGCCATTATTATTTCTGAATAAGGCAGTCATGTTGATGTCATCCTGCTACCCTAATACAGTGTTTCCCAACCTTTTTTGTCCCAGGGAACACTTTTCATAGCCTAAAAATCTCGGGGAACACCTAGGGGGGGAAGGGGGGGGGGGTGTATATATAAAATATACATATATATTAAATATATATATATTATAGTAAAAGTAAATATATACGTAAAAGTAATATAATAAAA
Organism: Protomyctophum parallelum; assembly: GCF_964188405.1. Classification (NCBI taxonomy): domain Eukaryota; kingdom Metazoa; phylum Chordata; class Actinopteri; order Myctophiformes; family Myctophidae; genus Protomyctophum; species Protomyctophum parallelum. The sequence continues at coordinate 51,936,181 of NC_139699.1, read as the reverse complement.
TAAAAACACACATGACAGCACAATTGCTCATATGCAATGTGAAATGCCACCTAATCCTTTTCCTTGTCTTTATTATGGGCCAACTTGTGAAAGCTGCATGCTTTTATTGTGAAGGGTCTCAGTTCTCACAGCCTGCTTATTTTCACGTGCTGAAAATAGCTGATCGACAAGCTCACAACGCGTTGCGGACGCAACACGTTGTGAGCTTGTCGATCAGCCATTTTCAGCATGCAAGCATAACACGTGTACGACGAAGAATAAATCAGGCATCACTGCGCTTCTGTGGAGGGAGGGAGATATATTTTGTTGGCCGAACGAGGCGATCATGTTTGGACATCTATGGACAGCTATTTTGGACAGCTATTTTTCGTGGCACATTATGTTTAATCACAACAACGTCACGTTTACTTTACGTGTTTGGGTCGGGACTACGAGAATCTAAATGTTTGGGCTAGGTCGTGACATGTAGGACTGTATGTGTCTGCTGTCTACGTGCATGTGGCTGCGCTCTGCGCGCTCCAGTCTTTCTGGAGGGAGCGAAATGTAGCCTCTTCTGCATGCATCTAAGCATTAACATTTCAATGGCCGAGGGTCGTTAGTCTATTGTTCCGTGTTGATGTTATCGCACGTCTAATGGTTAGACAATAATAATAACCAACAATAATAATAACAACACTAACTAGACAAAGTGCCAATCGGCACAGGTCTCCACCAGGGCAGGTCAGGTTGAGGAAGATTTGGGCCGGAGGTTCGTGTTGGAGGGATGCAGGTACAATGTTTTTCCATGTGTGCATACATAAGTTGTATACAGATCGATGCAGTTATAGCTAAAAACAGGAATTGGCCTGTTATAGCGCCACCGTGAGGCTGATTTTGAGGAAAAAATTGTGGCATCTCGTCCTCGGCCTAGTGAAAATGTGCGTGTATAATTTAACGGAAATTGCACACTGTGTTTGTGATTTGTGGCGTTTTTTCGAAATGGACGAATCGTGTGAGCTTTGGAAGCCAATCTTAGCCAATCAGGATGGAAGATGGGAAATGGTGGCGCTCAGTGTTGATCACATGACTATGGAGATAGTGTATACCGATTTGCGTGGAATTTGGAGTAATAATAGAAAATGTGTTTTACATATGTCGGCCTCCTGGTGGCGCTATAAAGAGCAGATGTGAAAAATTCCAGGCAAAGGTTTTTCCTTGGCCTCTAGGGAGTTGGCATACAAAGTTATCCACAGATCCGTGCAGTTAGAGGTAAAAACACTTTTCGGCCAGTTATAGCGCCACCTTGAGTCTGAGTTGAAATTGTTCATGTGGCATTTCGTCCTCGGCCTAGTGGGAATGTGGGTGCACAATTTCACGGAAATCACGCGATGTGTTCATGATTTGCAGCATTTTGTTTGAAACTGAGCACTCCTGTGAACTTTTGAAGCCAATCTTAACCAATCAGGATGGAGTCTGAGAAATCTAAAAGACCGGTTTCGTTGAATGGCTCTAGAGAGACTGTGTACCAATTTGCGTGATGTTTGGACAAAATCTGTAGGTGTACTGTGCAAAAACTTGTTTTGCACAAAGCGGCCTCCTGGTGGCGCTATAACAGGCCGTTCTGGAAAGTTTTGGGCAGAGGTTCATCGTTGGCATCCAGGGAGTGTGTGTGCAAAATGTGGCATCGACCGGGTTAACGGTGGCCGAGATTAGCTGCTCACGGACACACGGACGGACGGACGGACGGACACACAAACGGACGGACACACGGACGGACGGAGTGCAAAACATACTCTCCCCACATGCCTTCGGCCTGGTGGAGACAATAACAGTACAGTACAGTACAGTACAGTACAGTACAGTACAGTACAGTACAGTACAGTACAGAGGACAACATTACAGTACAGTGCAATACAAAGGGGTACAGTACAGCACTCGCATCGCCCTCCCGCTATTGCCTTCTTCCCATTTGCCTTGCATCAAGGAAGCGCTAGGATGAGCGGGCCACAGGCCCGCAAAATTCTAGTCATTACTAATGGATGGACCATGGGTACTCATAATGTTTTTCGACAGTAAGGAGTCATTTGAGTAATTTGGCGACACAATCGCACATGAATAGTTATGACATTTTATCACAATTTAACAGGATAAAAGCCCATTGAGGCAGTAACATGATGCATAATACATTTGGCATATGCATTTTCATACATGAATTCAGTTTCTTATCAAATGGTTTCTATCAACTGATTTTCCATTTAGGCAAAGCACAGGGGACAGTATAATGTATTCAGAGTTAATGAATTCAAAGAGCAGGGTTGATTTACATTTGTATGATATATCTACAGATGGAGCTATCTACTTCCCTTTGTTCATCTGTTTCTCTCTCTCCTTTCTGTTTCTGTCTCTCTCTCACCATGTCTTTATAGTTTATACATTTCATTATTTTGTTTGTCTACAGTCTATCTACCTGTGTGGTTTAAGTAAAGGTAGCAATATTTCAATGTAGAACTACTCAACAATTTACAATACAATTTACAAGTTAACGTTACAAGTAAAAGTACAGCATTCTAAATGTACTTGAGTCAAACTGCAAAAGTATCATAAAAAATTTACTTAAAGTACCAAAAGTAGAAATACTCACTGTCGCAACGCGACACATTCGGCTATTTTCAAATGGCCAAAATGCATATAGTGAAGTAGTTAATGTATGTTTTGTAATAAAAAAAAAATCTACAAAGTAACTAAAGTTGTCAAATAATTGTAGTGGAGTAAAAGTACAATATTTGCCTCTGAAATGTAGTGGAGGTTCATGTTGTTATTAGAGAAAAAAAGATGCGTGTTATTTTCATTTGATGCTTCCTTTCATTTTATTTCTTTACAAAATTTGATAGCGATTTTTTTATTCGTATTATTTACTAGTCGTCCTAGACCCCAGGAAATTACATTTGGCCACAAAAGATCACAGGATCTACTGAATGTGAAGGGGGAGGTGACAAACTGACATATTGAGCCTACAGCGCAGTATGGCAGCCCCCTAGTACCCCCTTCACATTCAGTAGATCCTGTGATCTTTTGTGGCCAGATGTAATTTCCTGGGGGTCTAGTAGATATAGCGATTTCTTTTATTTTATTATTTACTATATTATAGTAAATAATAAAATAAAATAAATCGCTATAACATTTTGTAATACTAAAACTTAAAAAACATATTTAGCCCATATGTCAAAAATAGCTAAAATCGTTCAAACAAAATAAAGCGGCAAATAAACAAAATATAACATTCATCTTTTACTTTCTCTAATAACAACCTAAAACATGAACCTTGGTTGTCCTTTAAGTAAATGTAATTAGTTACTTTACACCACTGACTGCTCGCCATTTGTCTTCTTTGTTTTGCTATGTCTTTTAACTTGCGTACTGTATGTCTCTCCCTGTTTCTGACGAATACCAGATGACTCGCCCCGGTGCTTGCCCGTTTTTCCTCCCGGAATTGTCACCAGTGAGGGGGATAACTTTGTAATATGCTATTGACTGTTTGTATTCTTTTTGGAAAAATATAAGAAGATACTCCTGTAGAAAGGCTATATTATTTTACTTATATTGACCCTATAAACAATTTAGTATACAGTATGTAAGGTTTTGCACACTCAAATGGTACCTCGTCAGATAATCCCCACATAGCCTACAACAACTTCTGTGAACAGACTTCAATGTAGTAGCTTTTCATAAATTATATTTGTACTTGGGCTGTCTGCTGTCATGAAAGTTTATAGTTAGAGAAATTCAAAGTCCAGCCGTCTGCTGTCCAGCCTCTCCCACCCCTCACTGGGGAAAATTCTGGGAGGAAAACAGAAACGGGGCGTGTCATCTTGTTACCTTTCTGACTCCAATACAAGCCAATCATCCTGCTAACATGGTTAGCAGAGAGGTTTGCAGTTTATTGTGTTTATACAAACGCATGCCTCATCACACCGAGGTCTATTTAGAATCCAGAATAAGTTAACAGGTTTGTTCTCATTCAGATCATGAATAACCTAAAGAACAAACAACTTAAAAAGGTGAGAAATCATACGTTCGTTGGAAAGCAGTAAAGAAAGTCAGAAAGGCCACTTAGTTGGCAATACATTATATTTGTGGACCCCTAATTGAATTAATTGAATTGTTAATTTAATCTAAAAAGGCCATACCTGACCATTTCACCCAGAGCAGTATCAGGTTACTGGACCATTTTCTTTGTTTGAGGTAAATGCATTTACCTGAAACGTACTTACTTATCCCCATTACGCCGGCTGGCGCATAGGGCAGCAACACAGTTCCTCCTCTTGCATCTGTCTTTGGCCATCTTCTCTATGGTCCCCCAGCTCTGATGTTGTTGCTGGAGCTCCTTCTCGATTGTCCTACGCCATGTCATTTTAGGCCTGCCTTTATTTCTCTTTCCTTCTGGGGTCCAGTGTAATGCGACTCTTGGGATTGCGTTGATTACCTGACACAGATAAGTGAAGCTGAAAGTAATAATGTTAATTGCGGGTGTGTTTTATTTAGGTGTTTATGTTCCCTGATTTAATGATTGATAGTATTGCCGTATATGAGAGCACAATGTACCAGAAAATACCTTTGTTTAAATTTTGCAAGACATGGTGTAGCCTAATTTGAGTATACCCTCTCTCACAATTGAAAGTGAAACAAACAAAAGTTTAGTTCAGTAGGAAGAACATTAGTATGGTCAAATTTCCAAAAATCCCAGAAGCCAAATAGTGTTAATGTATGACAAGTTTTCTATGGGTATAGTGCTGAATCTAAATCGGCTGTATGTCCAGCTCAAGAATGAGTGCTAATGCCTCAAAATTGGAGGAATGCAATATTGGAGTACTTTAGAGAAAAATTATGTAAAAAAAGAACATGAAATGCTAGTGGAGTAAAGGTTTATCCAAATGTACTTGAATGTTTCTTTGTGCAAATGTTTATTTTTCATAGTGTGGTGGACAGATTCTGTTTTATATTCTGGCTCAGTGGTCACCTTGAATGATGAGGCAAGGGAGTTGACAAATATTTCCAGACAAATGGCAGCAGTATGCTATTTCATCACTCCTATCATCCTCTGCTGTTGCCTTGCTGTGAGCCTTAATTGCAAGATGGACGTGTTGTGGAAACCATATCAAAATTGTAACCGCACGAATGAAGTTATTTAACCACTGCTATGTCGTCTTATCTGTCTGCTTCATCTTCAACTCTGTCTGAGATGATGGAACTGTTTAATAAGATATATTAAATTATTAACTTTTTGTCCTTATCTAACAAAAATGTCTATTTGTCTTTCACAGACAGTGGACTTATTGAATAAGCAAATCCGTAAAGGCATGGTGAACTACTACGATGATTTGGACTTCAAAAACATCATGGACTTTGTGCAGAAAAAGGTAGAGCGAAACGCTTCCCATTCATCCCGTTTTTGTCCATTTATGAGATTTATTTTTTTATTTTATTGTTGGGGCAAACAAAAATAGGAATTGCAAAATACTAAGTGTTATCCATGTTGAGATTGTACAAATGTAACTAAACAGACCTTTACATTTTTTTTGTATTGACCAGAAAACATTATGTTGCACACAGAAGTCAAAATGAAAACACAAAAAAGCGCAAGAGCAAATTTCACTGTGGTCCTATTGATGTAAATGTGTGCCCTGGAGGGGGTTAGCAGAAGGGATATAAACACTTGAAGCAATATAAAGAACATTTTCATATAAACAAAATACTATTACAATCACGACCAGCTGGTATTGAGCATCCTCCATTCATAATGTTAATTGATTTGATAAGTTTGCTGGCAGCCCATACCAAAAGACTGCTGCTGTGCATACTGTAGATGTGTCCTTTCCCATGCAGCTTTTAAGCCTGCATGGTTTGAAGCGGTGTTGTTTTTGGCAGCAGATTTAGATTTTAGTTTTAGTCAAGTTTGAGTCTTGAATAGTTTACATTACATTACATAGTTTTAGTCTCATTTTAGTCACCTGGAATGTTTTAGTGTTAAGTCTAGTTTTAGTCGACTAAATATCATAAGATTTTAGTCGACTAAATCTACAGTTGATTTAGTCGACTAAAATGTATTTTGGCGGGTCTTGATGCGTCGTAATGACTGATTTTACTCTAGCTGAGAATAGTCGATTTACAAGCTCACAACGCGTCTAGCTTGTAGATCTGCTATTTTCAGCATGCAACCAAGTGTAAAATGACTTGTACTGGATCTCTTGTCCACTAGTCCCTTCCTAACATTTTAGTCTAGTTTTTATTTGTTGACGAATTTGTCTGTATATTTAGTCTTAGTTTTAGTCATCATAGCTTAGTTTTAATTTAGTTTCCATTTAGTTTTCGTCCGTGGAAAAGGGTAGTCGACAAACATCTTTTGTCATTGTTTTAGTCGACGAAAACAACACTGGTTTGAAGTCTGTGGAAGTATCTCTTGCGGAGTGGTTATCCATCACTAACCCTGAAAAAGTAATTGCATAAATATTTGCGATTCACATCATTTACAATCCTGTGAACCATACTTTATTTGATAAGTGAAACCAAGTCTAATACAATGAACAGGAAGGAGATGAGTTCTGGGACGTTTTAGTAATCAACCTTCAATTTATTTTGTAGGACCTTAGGGATGCTGAACGTGTAATCATACCATGACTGTGAGTGTGGATACTCTGGTTAGACATTTTAGAAACCTTTTATCTAACTTTGTGAGACAAACGTATTTATTACGGAGAGAAAGTATATGGACAAAAAGTGACATAACGAAAGAAAATCAAACAGACAAATTAAACAACTTATGGATGGAACATAAAATCAATCCATTAAGACCAGGAGGCACGAGTACATCAAGACTTCAAGAGTGTGCGGTGAATCCAGAAGTTTCCCCTCTGGTTCAATTTCTTGAGGCTATATCATCAAACTAACGTAACGGAGTAACGGACTTAAACTCCAGGTGAACACATCCGTCACATATTATCTAGGTTGCACACTAGACCAGAACATGACCAGTGAATCGATGGCTCACTCAGTTATTGGCAAGATCCACGCAAGGACTAAGTTCCTAGCTAGGATCACTACATTCCTAGACAGAACCACTATGGTTTAGTCCAATGTCATTTTGACTACACATGCCTAACCTGGTACAGCAGTATATCACAAAATAAACTAATGCGGGTACTTCTGTATCTCTTCCCAAGAACCCACATTGGTGCTAACCACTTTAGAGAATTAAATTGGCTTCCAGTCGAAGGCAGAATAAAACAACTGAGATTCATTATGGTCTATAAAATCTTAAAGGAAAAATGCCCAACATATTTTAAACGTTACTTCCCGTATGTCAACGAGTCCCATAGCTTGAATACAAGGGCGAGTGTAGCTGATCTTAAACCACCAAACCTAAAAAATAAGGTAGGCAGAAGCTCATTTAAATATACAGGGGTGGAGGATTGGAACAAAATCCCAAGGGAAATTAAATTTGCCCAGTCCTTGAATTTTTTGTTGAAAAACTGGCTGATGGGCAAGCTAGAATAGTGCTGTATTTATCTATTTATTATGTATTGTTTTGTTTACTGATCTATGACAGTGTCGTTGTAATGTCCTTATTATTTTGATTTTAGTTAACGCATGTTCTTCCTGACAATCCTGACAATTCTGTACTGCTCTTTTTGAACTGTATCTTGAATATATCAAACAAATCAAATCAAATCAAAAGCAATGTGGACAGTGCCTGCAGTACCAATAGGTTTATTGCATGTTTTGTGAAAAAGCTTTTTTCAAGTACAGCTCACTCAACAGTCAACACTTCTTTACCTCGCTCATCACAGAGGAAAAGTTAGACTATTTTACTTTGGCAACTTTGGTGTGTAACCAGTGGTGTAAAGGTGATTTTTGACTCCTATAGACAGCTATGTGTGTGGCTGGCTGTGTCCCTGCCTCCCTGGGTCTGTCCCTATGTGTCCCTGTGTCTGTGCACGAAAATAGCGTTCTAGCGTTTGTTCACCACCACCAGTGTCACTGTTGCACAGCCTAACACACAGACACAGATAAACAGACCAGTGAGGAGGGCCAGTACAGTACAGTACAGTACAGTACAGTACAGTACAACTCACTTCCGACGGGTTTGATTACATTTTCTTCTGTACCATGGCACATGCACGGGCCTACATGTGCTCTTGCACACAGAACACCTGATATAAGCGTAAGCCTATATTATTCATAGTGTAGGAGAGCTTTAGACACACAAACACAAAAGTAGACTAAAGTAAAGTAGACTAAACTTCTTTACTGCGCTGCAGTAACAAAACCGTTTGGATGAATCTCTGGATGAATGATGGATGATGGATCTCTTCTTTGATGGAGGAGAAGGCATTCTTGTTGCGTGCAGAACAACACCGAAGCACTAGCCTACTGGAGCCGTGTATGAGACTGTGCGTTAATCTAGGGCAGGGGTCCCCAAACTACGGCCCGTGGGCCGTATACGGCCCGCCATGTCATTTTATGTGGCCCGCCTGCCTCAAGCAATATAGCCAAAATATAGGATTTTTCATTAGCACTGGATGAGAGCAAATAATTTGAATAATAAATTAAGATTAATTTGTATTATTGCTCTTGTATTGCTATTGGAGACACTGGGGAGGCACTGGGCGGACACTGGCGAGGCACTCAGGGGGACACTGGAGAGGCACTGAGGGAACACTGGGGAGGCACTGGGGAGGCACTCAGGGAGGCACTGGGGAGACACTGGGGAGGCACTGGGGAGGCACTGGGGAGGCACTCAGGGGGACACTGGGAGGCACTGGGGAGACACTGGGAGACACTGGGGAGGCACTGGGGAGACACTGGGGAGGCACTCAGGGGGACACTGGGAGGCACTGGGGAGACACTGGGAGACACTGGGGAGACCTTGGGGAGGCACTCAGGGGGACACTGGGAGGCACTGGGAGGCACTGGGGAGACACTCAGGGGGGCACTGGGGAGACACTGGGGAGGCACTCAGGGGGACACTGGAGAGGCACTGAGGGAACACTGGGGAGGCACTGGGGAGGCACTCAGGGAGGCACTGGGGAGGCACTCAGGGGGACACTGGGAGGCACTGGGGAGACACTGGGAGACACTGGGGAGGCACTGAGGAGACACTGGGGAGGCACTCAGGGGGACACTGGGAGGCACTGGGGAGACACTCAGGGGGACACTGGGGAGGCACTGGGGAGACACTCAGGGGGACACTGGGGAGGCACTGGGGAGGCACTCAGGGGGACACTGGGAGGCACTGGGGAGACATTGGGGAGGCACTGGGGAGACACTGGGGAGACACTCAGGGGGACACTGGGGAGGCACTCAGGGGGACACTGGGAGGCACTGGGGAGACACTGGGAGGCACTGGGGAGACACTGGGGAGGCACTGGACATTTCATATCACACACACACCATGATTCACTAGGCCCCTCAAAAAAAAAACAGCTTGGCATGGCGCGATTTATTTCAAGCATGGCGCAGCGCCATGCCAACAACATTGTGCAGGAAACCCTGGCACTGCTGCATGCACAGTACATGCACTATGCAGCCCTGTAGTGCTGTATGTACAGTACGTGCACGGGTTATTAATATTTGGTTATGTGTGGCTTTCTGGGGAAAAAAAATGTTTACGTTTAGGCACCCCTGCGATCGTCACACTTTTTCTGTTACAAACTGACCCCGGCCCCCATCAGAGAAGGGAAAAGTTATGTGGCCCTCACAGGAAAAAGTTTGGGGACCCCTGATCTAGGGGGATGTGTTCTAGCGTGCATGCGCATGCACCGTTCCGTTCCGTACCTGTGCACGTCACAATTATTTTCATACCACGGTGTGGTACTGCGTTCTACGAGCATGACACCACTGTGTGTAACTGTATCACTTTCAGAGGACCAGTGCTCGCTCAGCTTTCATTGAAAATGATAGACGACATGTGCATTTTTTTTAATTCAGCACGCAACACTGCACCCCCCTCCCAAACACGAGTTCAATGCCCCCCGTCATAGTCACAAAAAACTGTCATACATATACACAATGCATAGTTCATACTAACTCTGGTCCATATCCTTACTGCCCTGCAGTAAGGCTCTGCTACTTTCGCTTTTAAATCACACATGGAACTCAGAGACCAGCCTCCTCTTTAGCGTAAATAAAAAGAACGTTTTTGCTACTCATCAAAACAAAGGCGCGTTGTGTCATTAGAAAGCCTACTTTCCTTAGGGCCGATTCATACTCCTATTTTACTGCTGTTTCGGCGCTGTAGTGCCGAAATGATTTCGGCTCGTCAGAAATTTTCAGTGGCACCGAAGAGCCGACTTCAGGACGGTACCCGCCCCCCCGAACCTCAAATGACACTCACATTGTAGGCTCTACAGAGCCGAACCAACTTTTATTCGGCTCTAAAATAGGAGTATGAATCGGCCCTTAGTGGGAGCACTCTGAGCTCCCACCACCACACGTATAAACGGTACTTAAGCCATTCTGACCGGGCACCCATTTTGGTGTTGGCATCATGTTATGCTTTAGCTATTGAAAAATAGCAGATCTACAAGCTCATATCGCGCCACCGAGTGGCGCGATACGAGCTTGTAGGTCTGCTATTTTTGAAAAATCGAAGACACTTTTAGAATATGATCTCAGGTCAGAATGGGTTAATAATGAAACTGTCAGGATGTAATAGACATTTTTAGAATCTGATCTCAGGTCAGAATGGGTTAAGGGATTTTGTTTCCACCGGGGGAAAAAATACTAATGTGCCCTCTACCGATATTGCCCAGAAAATTGCCTCAGAGAATATTTTTCCTCCGGTGAAAAAAAATCCTGTTTCTGGCCAAAAAGTACCGTTTATATGTGTGGTGGGGGGCTCAGAGTGCTCCCACTAAGGAAAGTAGGCTTTCAACCCGCCTTTGTTTTTGGTGAGTAGCAAAAATGTTCTTTTTATTTACGCTAAAGAGGAGAGGCTCGTCTGAGTTCCATGTGAGATTTAAAAGTGAAAGTAGCAGAGCCTTAATGCAGGCCAGAATCATAGAAGCAGTTATGCCCCATTCCCACCGCACAAGCTAGCTTTCTGCTTTGGCTTCGTGGTCCCATGTTATCTCTATGCAGAGCAGCTTTTGAGCTTTGAAGCTTGGAATGAACAGCTTTTTTTTTTTTGCTTTGCTTTTGTTCTCACCAAAACTTAACTTTAAAGCTGCTTTGAAACGCTGGAGCTTTTAAAAGCTGCGTGTAGCCAATCAGAGCACAGCGTGGTTTGAGGGGGCGGAGTTGAGATCATTTCACAAAAACATTTTCCTCTCCGAAAGCTGTGCGACTGGAATCTCCGAATAAAAAAATAAACTTTTTAAATATGGGCTTTATATGAAATATGAAAGGATATTTGGCAAGACCATAGCCGATTTTATCGATAGAAATTAAAGTTTATATGAGAAACAAGTTGTCGAAGCGGTGAAAACAGGTTGTGTTCCGTGTTCCCATTGGATTGACACTTTTTCTGGGGAGAATTGATCGTGCATTCACCCCCCCCCCCCCAGTTCTCATCGAAGCCATTCATGCGGACTACTGGCCAGTCCAGAACGCTATACGTCGCTGAATGTGGACTAAACAGTGCACACACACACGGTTGATGAATTAGCAGATATAGATCGATAGATGGAAAAACAATTAAACAATATAGTTCCAACCGGTGTCAGAGTTTCCCACTTTCCCCCCAAAGTGGCCAAACATTCGCCGAGAAGAGGGGAGGAGAAGTCCGCTCTCAGCCGGTCGTCGTGTGTGTGTGTGTGTGTGTGTGTGTGTATCAGTGTATGTGTGTGTGTGTCTGTCGGTAGCTTGAATCATACCTTTATTTATGCAATATGTTGCCCGTGTTTTGTGATTGGTTTGCTGCGTTCTGAATCGATAAACCAATGGCATATAGATAAGATTTATTTGAGGGAATCATTTCAATTGGTTTATTGCGTTCATGTAGGCCTATAGATGAACCTCATAGCAAAAGTTGAAAGACAGTAGATAGCCTATATTTATAGATAGATAGAACACAATCCCCGTGTGTGTGTGTGTGTGTGTGTGTGTGCGCGAGAGAGATCAATAATTGATATTATATCAGTTGTATCATGATATGCATGCGGAGTTGCGGACATCCCTGATCCGACCTGTCCTGAACTGAGGACTGTAAATGATTGATAATGTGCAGTGTGGTGTGTGGAAGAGCGGTCTCCCCTACTGCCACATATAGCCATCTATGGACCAGAGCTAAGTGCATACACACATCTGCCAGGTGCCAAAAACATTACATCACTCGATTGATGACATAATGACATGTTTGCCTTGGAAAAACAAAAGGTTTTCCATATTAAGTTGATAAGTTTTGACACCATACCATCAGCGGCCCACTACCTACTAAACAAGTAGAATTCTGCAGCTCAATGCTCAAGGCCTACCTCATGGTTATGGGAATCCCTGCCCTACAGTAGATGATCAAAGCGAGGGATGGGGTAGTTCCAACATGTCTTAGTCCATCGCCCTGAGCAACCTTTGGTAAACTCATCAGCTTATTTGTCAGCTTATGTAATTATAGTTTAGTGCAGTGATGATGGGCATCATGCAGGTCGGACACATTAAAATGTCCAAATGATTTGTGTCATGTGCCTGAAGAATAGACTGCCTGTGGCTATTGTTTATGTCCTAACCTTGTGGCGGCTGCCCCCAGGCTCTGGAATCATGCGCCCAGTCGACAGATATTTTGAAATCCCTGCTCAAGACCTATTTCTTCTTCTCCTTGGCCTTTGACAGCTGAGGTAACCCTGTCTTTCCCTCGCTGGGGTAAATATTTGCTTGCTTGTGCCTTTTATATTGCCTGCTAATGTCTGTTTGCTCTTGTTTTCTAATGCCCGTTTATATTTGTATTTTAATATCTGTTTATATTGTTTCCTCTTTGTTTTCTTTTAACCTGTACAGCACTTTGGTTGACTTGGTCATTGCGACCGCAGCTCGCAGTTAACTATGGAATATCGCATTTCCCGTCAGTGTGTGTGTTGGTTGGTCACCCCAGGCAAGCCCCCATAGGCCTATATGGTGCCCAGGTCATCGTGACATCACGTGACATCCATCCCTGATGTCATAGTAAATGCGACCTGCTGTCGCAGTTAAGCCCATATATGGTGATCCCTGATGTCATCAAACCCACTCAAGAGAATGTCCACGCTGCCACCCTTAGATCTCCTTATACTGTATGGAGCTGACCTGTTCTGACATTCCATATGTTGATCTGACCAAATCCTGTACACTCAAGACATGCTCCTTACATGGCCGGTACAGAATTCATTCCATGTTGGTCTGACCCCCCCATACCATCTGCCGTCAACGAGGCGGATGTGTGCACGCTTCTCGTCCTCTGTGTGTGTGTGTGTGTGTGTGTGTGTGTGTGTGTGGTTGACCTTTTCCATTCACCGCCCCTCTCGTTGTGTTGCAATGGAGAGGTGACATTTATGTCCCAGATCTGTGTCCAACGATGGCTCCCTTTTGTCTTTAGGAATTGGAATAGAATGTCTGTAATGTGGCCTTTATTGCTCACACAAGGAAATTGCAAAATTAATCAAAAAAGCGTAATCCAATTTTGATAGTAGCATTTTCTAAATTACAAGTGAGCTGCAATTGTAGTACTACCACTGGCAGATATAATAGATGTGACTTTGACCATGTGTGACCTTCCGTTTCGCAAAGCCAGCCGCTCTACCTCCTGAGCTAGCGCCGCCCAGGAGCTATATGAACTCAACTCAAAGCATGCTTGTTTTATTTACAGATGATTACAGCTCCCGCCGTGTTGAGGGCTCCGACAGCCTGCTGAGAGAGAAAATAGCTCTTCCTTTAAAGCCTTTGAGCCCCAGGCTGTGTTACACCTCAAGTGCAAGCCAGTCTGCATCGTCATCCACAGTCCGTTGATGTTTGTTTGTTTGTCGTTCCTTTAATTCAGTTCTATTGCGGTTGTTCTCTCAGTCAGTCAGCAGGCAATTTATTTCGAGACATTGAGTTACTGCAGCCATCTGTGTGCGCTACTGGCTACAGTTGGGCTAATTGACCTCTGAAGAGTTTGGAGAATGAGTTTCTTTCCACCCACAGCTGAGAAGAATGGAAATGAACAGTATTATTTCGGGAAGACTGCATTTGTTCTACTATGGGATGTGACAGATAAAATATTTGGTGGTGGGAGGAAAGAGAGTGGTAAAACTGAACACAATGAAACATTTACAGCAGTTATCCTTAACGGGCATCTTCACAACAACCATAACAAATGAACAAAACTGAATGTTGCCTCGGGGCTTAGTTGTGGAGCTTGATGGCCACTGGCACAAAGGAGGGGGGTGAACCTCCTACTCTGCAGTGTACCTGCTGACCATTAGCAGCAACACAACACATATCTGCTGTGGTGTTTTAGACATCCTGCCTGGATATTTCCAGGTATAGTAGGTGTAATACCTAGGTTTCTAATAATAATCATGACTATACCACCACACAATAAACCAGGGCCCAGGAATCCACCACTTACAGCACTCAGATAAATTAGTGTGCAATGTAAGAAATGCCAGGTGGGAACTGCGCAGCTGTGTGATGAGATACAGTAGGTGAACATTTCAGCTGATAAAGTAATCAAGCAAGCACCGAATTAAGATAGCATAAGGGCACCCAGTCAAGGCCACCCTCAAACGAAAATGTCATTTTCTTTATCACCTACGAGTGTAGAATGTTTTATTAAACCTTATTTAATGACAGCCACTGTAGGTTTTTGGAAACACAGCCAACCACGTTTGGACACTACTTTATAATTACTATGCTTTCCTGTGACCCTCCTTTGGGTTCAAAGCTGGCACTTGGAAATCCTGCCCAGTGAAACCTTGCCAATGAGAAGGAGAGTTATGCAAGCATACTGATCACACTGCTTGTCAAAGAGAGCAGCCGCATATTTATTAATTTATTCATTGTTTCTCTCTATGTACTCTAGTGCGCGTTCAGGAGAACAGTCAGGAGAAAATATTAATGTATTAATATTTATATTTGGTGTAGAGGGAAATTGTGGACTATCCTCGGGGACCTTGTAGAACTATAAGTACGAATTGTGACGTGTTGTGAGCTTATAGATCAGCTGTTTTTGGTGCGGGAGAGCATTGTACGATAAGAGTATAAATTAAGTATCTCTGTCTTTCTGGGCAACTGTGGCTCAGGAGGTAGAGCAGGTCTTCCAATGATCCGTGGGTCGGCGGTTCGAATCCCGGCTCCTCCTGTCTACATGTCGAAGTGTCCTTGGGCAAGACACTGAACCCCAAATTGCTCCCGATGTGCTGGTTGGTACCTTGCATGGCTTCCGCCGCATGGTGTATATAATGGGTGAATGTGGGTGAATGTATTGCACAATCTATGTAAAGCGCCTTGGATAAAGGCGCTATATAAATGCACCATTATAAATGCACCATTTTTCTCATGTAGTTTCTCCATCACTTTCTCTTAGTTTCTCCATCACTTTCTCTTCCTCCCATGGACACTGGTGTCTTAGTGAATGACCACAGAGTGGTCAGCACTCTAAATAGATTATAAACTGCTTTGGGTCGATTGGGTGGTGCAATGCGGTGTTTCCCCTACAGTATATGCATTATTGTGTGGCGGGCCAAATATAAACACTTTCCCTCTATCTGTGACTATGTGAGCAACTCCTCACACAAATAAACAACCCCTCTCTCGTGCACACCTCAATCTCAGCAACTGTTTGGGTAAATGTATTTTCTTTTCGATCTCAATGGAAATATTGCTGGTTTAGCGAGACTAAAAGTTAAAATTGTGGGATGGTGCGGGACAAAATGGGACTTAATCTTTTGTTGCGGGCAGGAGTGGCGGAAACGCGCAGTCACTGCGGGCAGTCAAAATGAAATGATTGCGGGAGTGGTCAGAGAAATCCAGCGGGAGTGGGGCGGGAGTAGGATTAATAGCACTGCATAGCACTCTAGCAGGCATTGCGTTAGTATTACCATGTTTTCACATATCCAAAGTGCACTAGTGCTGTGAAGTATAGTGGAAATTTTGATATCCATCTAATGCGAAAATGGGCACTGATCTTGTGTGGTGGCAGTTTTGGTTTTGGCAAGCTTCCAAGTAATGTTTATACTGGCATGTACTGGTGGAATGACATTTTCCCTGTTGTGAAAATGATAGAAATCAAAGCACTAGGATATCACAATGATGTTGACAAAGTAAAAAAGAGAGCATAGAGTGAGAGAGCGTTCTAACAGTGATTGTGGTCGAGTGAGCATTGGTTTAAACAAAGAGTGCCTTTGAGTCACTTTGGACTTAAACTACAGCCAGCCAGCATGCTTTAAGACGTATAAGTTGATGGGTGAGAGAGCGTGCATGAAACATGTGATATGCTGTCTGTAGATATGTACCAAAAACTGTTCAGTGACAAAAATGCATCAAAGCTCTGAGAATACATTATGTTGGCTTGTCCAAGCGAAGAGATTGAAAGTTGCATTTCAAGATACCGTAATTTCCGGACTATAAGCCGCGACTTTTTACCCATGATTTGAACCCTGCGGCTTATACAACGGTGCGGCTAATCTATGGATTTTTACAGCTAACGCAGAGACATCTAAGGCTCTGAGCTAACGAAACGGCCACTAGGGGGCCACCTGCGGCTTATAGTCCGGTGCGGCTTGTATACGTACTGTACATATTTGGGATTTTCCCTAAATTTGGCTGTTGCGGCTTATATTCAGGTGTGCCTTATAGTCCGGAAATTACGGTATGTCATTTTGGACTTTAGGCTAGAAACCGATTTGCCAACTCCACCTGTTAACCCACACGTCCTCATGATAATGAATGAGTTAGGGGGAGAGAAATTATGAGAAAACTGTTTAGTTTGTATCCTCTGTTCTTTCGATCGATTAAAGTTAGTCTTGCGTGCTTGCAGTCACTGCTCATGCAAGTATAATACTGTTAGCAAGTTATACAAATGTTTTTGCTGGTAAAATACAGGCACTGTTGCAAACAAAATCACTGCTGTCACTCAGATGTGACGGGGAAATGGCTAACCTTATATACTGTAGCAGAGGTGTTTTGAAAGTTGGACTGAATGTTGTCTATTGCCCCTGTTAACTGTGTGACATTGTTTTGAAACAGGTTGATTGCAGTGTTTCTTCATAGACCTACTGTATAGTATACATACACATACTGTAGGTCACACTGATTGACCAGATACGCAGTAAAGAAACTGGGCCCATGCATGCATTCGTGTATTTTCTTAGAGGATATGTTTTACTTTAACTGTACAATGAAATTATTGATATGTGCAGGTTATAAGTGAGCATGGGTATGAGCCGGATACTGTACGTAACATAAACTTTTATCTTAAAATGTTTTTTTTTGGCTTGTACCTGCCTGTATCCCTTCTTCTGTCTCTTAAAATGAAGGGTTCAGCTTGCTATCCAATTAATTAACTTGGTTTATGTTTTGAACTGATGAAATTGAAATTGATTTGTCGCTCCAATGAAGCCTGTGTTACATTGGCAGCCCTTCTACGATGCCCTATCTTTCTCTTGCCAGTGGTACTTGCTAAGTACTTTTACTTAAGTACTGTACTTTAGTGCAATTTTGAGGTATTTGTACTTGAGTAATTCCAATTACCAAAACCTTTACTTCTAACTCCACTACATCTCAGAGGCAAATATTGTACTTTTACTCCACTACAATTATTTAAAAACTTGAGTTACTAGTTACATTGTAGATTTGGATTATTATTACAAAACATGCATTAACCACTTCAGTCCTATATACCGTACATTTCGGCCTTTGGAAATAGCTGATCTACAAGCTCACAATGCGTCGCAATGTGACCCATTGTGAGCTTGTAAATCTGCTCTTTTCAACAACAACAAATATACATTTGAAATCAGACATTCTGCACAGTAAGTACTTTCTACTTTTGGTACTTTTGGTACTAATACAATTTGATGCAATACCTTTATACTTTTACTCAAGTAAATTTTGAATTCCGGACTTTTGCTTGTAACAGAGTATTTCCATATTGCAGTATTGATACCACTACTTAGTACTTCTTTTCCACCACTGGCTCTTGTTATGAACCTTGAATGAAGAATTATTCATCATAACCTGAATAGTTGAAATATTGGCTGGTGTTACCATGCTGAACATGTGCAGTTTGTGCACCGCTCAAAACTTGGCTTTCGGCATCGTTTAGTTTTCCACGGCCAAGTGTTGTTTCATTAACAATCTAATCAGATTTCTCAACCCTCCAAACGCTAATGTGGGCACCAGAGTTTGTATTCAAAGAAGAAAAAAACAAGTCATTGAGTTTCCACGTGTTGGTTCTGGTGCAGAGGACTGAATGTCAATGTCATGAATTCAATTCAATTCAAATTTATTAAAGTGTCAAATCACAACAAGTTGTCTCAAGACACTCAAGTCAAGCAGAACCCTCTGTAGTCATGGATTACTTTGCTGGAACTCGTGGTCTGATGGAAATTACTTTTAATGTTGGGAGGATTAGGATGGAGGCACTTTGTTATCCCAGTGGGGACTCCTCACTGGCTGGTGGGCCACTGATACTACTACCTAGTACTATAGCAGAGGCAACAGAGAGAGGTGTGAGGAGGGATAATGGACATAGTGACTACTTTTGGGATTAAAATGGATACAAATAATTGCCAACTTTTAGAGAAGTGGGCTGTTTGAGCAAACTTTAAAGCCCCCCTGGCATCAGTTGGACACGAGTTTAGAATCTTAGGAGACAAGCAGCTGATTGATATTCAAGACACTAACAGTATGTTTTAACAGCGGGCGACAGCCAGACGAATTTGTACATTATTTGTACATTATTTGTCAATGGGACCCGGCAACTACTGGCGATAGAAAAATCTGGGTGGGGAAGTGATTGTCATCACTCACCCAACACTGCTGAAGTGCCCTTGAGCAAGGCACTGAACCCCCAACTGCTCCCCCTGGAGCTGCTTAGTGGCCAACAGTATAAGACTGTGGTTGTACTGGTCAGCTCCCAGGTTTTAATGTGTGTGTGTCTGTCTGTGTGTTTCTATGTGCAGGGCGTTGCTGAAAATGAGCACCCGTGCTCAGCTACTTCCCTGGGTAAATAAGTATATAAAAAAAAAAAAAGGCGATAGCAGGCGAACAGGCGATGGTCGAAAAGTGGGCGGGGGAACGTCGGCCGAAAATATAAAAATAATTCATCTTTGGGCGACGTCGCCGGGCGATTGGGCAATAGCCAATGAAATTCAAGCGATGCTCGCCGTTGGCCGCCCGCTGTTATGTACTGATAATGTGTGTGTTAGAATTTTAGAGAAGAATGAAGAAGTCTACCAATGCGATTGCTAACACAAATGCTTCCATCACGTCACGCATGATCAACAAAGTTTGAGTGCATGCTGTGCACAGTGCACACTGCTAGTGTCTGTGACACGCTGAATCACACATCAGTGCAGCAAGGAAAGAAAGACTTCTCCCTAAAGTTTCCATAAAGTTCACTTGAAAGTTATGTTTGAGAAACTTATATAATTATGAATTTACGGTATGACAACGGCGAACGTGAAACATGAAGGACCTGGCTACTCTGCTTCGTCTCATCTGCCGTTACTGTTATGCAGTGCAGTTCAGTTCAGCTGTATGTAGCTCCGCCCCCGGCGATTTGTAAGCCCACCACAGCCGCTTTTGCAACACAGTGTGGGCTTGTAGGTCAGCTTAAAAGACACCAGCAAAAAGCAGGCTCCACATCAACTCACAACGCGCTTTGCATCGTTTCAACTGTCCGTGTAAACGCACCAACAGGAATGCACTGAAAGCCTGTTGACGCGGGGTTAGTAACGCACAGAGGCAAGCTGTGTTTTTTTTTATACAGTACGTGCCAGGCCAGTAGGTGATCTCCTCATGTAAACATTTTGCAAATGCCCAACTGTAAACCCTCTCATCCATCATTGCACCTCAAGATCACAAACAAGATTGCTGACGATGCGCAGACATAGCCGTGACAGAGACTAACCCTCACCAAGAAAGAGTCAATTTACTGCCGGGCACACATATCTCGCTTGCAGTTTACAGTGATTGCATGGCCCTCATCCCATCCTCCTACAGTGTCTCCCACGGGACACGGTCATACTGTATGCCTTCTCCAGATCCACAAAACACATGTAGACCAGGTTGGCATAATCCTAGGCCATCTCCAGGAGGATCCGTGTGAAAAGTGGTGTTATGTTGTTCCAGGAAAAGTGGATCCACCACTCCAGTCTGAAAGTTAAAGTTCCTTTGGCAGGCAGACTTAATTTGACATGATTGTAACTAAATTATTTTATTACAATTCACAATTTAGGCATTTAGCATGCAGACTCTTAATCCAGAGCGATTCACATTAAGCAAGAACAAAAAGCATGGCAATATATCAATACTGTACATAAAGTAGTTATCATGAATCATACGTAATCTAAGAACGTAACATCTTGCCACACTATTTGAAAGCCCTGTGCCCGTTTATCCTTTTCAGGCAGCACTTGGCACCTGCCCACAGTGCCAAAACTACTAGTAACTGGTGTACTGTCCATGGTATTACTGTGCTTAACTGGCCTGACCTGAACCCCACAGAGAATCTAGGTTGTATTGTCAAGAGGAAGGTGTGAGACATGAAACTCAACAATACAAATGCATTTAAGGCTGTTATCAAAGCAAACCTGGGCTTCCATAACACCTCAACAGTGACAAAGGCTGATCACCTCCATGCCACATTAAAATAAATAATGAAATAATTTGTTCATAAGTAGCCCAGACCAAGTATTGACTCCATACATGTCTCGTAAAATATTCTAATTTGTTGAGATAGGATTTGTTTTTTGATTTTCATGAGCTGTACTGATTGAAACAAAAATAATTTAAATACTTCAACTTTATGAATTGAGAATATATGAAAGTTTCACTTTTTGAATTATATTACGGAAGAAAATTTACTTTTACACAATATTGTAATTCATTGAGATGGACCTGTGTGTGTGTGTGTGTGTGTATATAGAGGGTATGCGCGTGACATCATCATCAAACCAGGAAGTAATGCAGCAATGCCTACTAAGTGGCTAAAAACTACTTTCTGGCCTTGACAGCCCATTCATCCAAACAGAAAAGTCATATTGAATTGCCTTAAACGACATTAAACAATGTTAAACTCAGTTGCCTGTCACTTTGCCACTCAATTTGCCATTGACTTTATGCATGTGCATACACTCTATACTAGACTCTAGTATATTTTATGTCGACATAACACTCTAGTAACTAGAGTGCTATGTCTAAATAAAATGCTATAAGTCTACATAAAATGCTATCTAAGTTACATAAGTTGAGCCTTTGCATACGCCTGTAAGGTTTTCGGAGCTAGGGCAAGTGGCTGATCTGAGTGCGTGGGAGGGTTTGTAGGGTTCAATCAGACTTGTAAGATATGGCGGAGCCATACATTTGGTTGCTTTGAATGCCAGCATCAGAGTTTTGTATTCTGTGCGGGCAGCGACCGGGAGCCAATGGAGGGAGCGGAGAAATCTTGCAGAACATCACCAACATTTTGCTGCATGTACAGTACGTGACCTGTATGAGTGCGTGACAAATAAAACTCTCTTAAAGGACCACTTCACCACTTTTCAACCTATCTTCATATAATAGGTCCTCACTAATAATCATGATAAAATGGCACGATTTTGTTCTACTCGGTCTGTGTCTCATAGGAGGGCTGTGGGCAGTTTAGAAACCGTCTTCCAGTGACATCATTAGGCAGATTATTTTTTAAACAAGATTCTTTTACAAAAATGTTTAGATTTTCATTATCGTGAGAACGATGGCTTCCATTTTCGCATTGCAACTTTTCAGGACTAGAAAGCCTGCAGTTTTTATTAGCTTGTATTCCCCATCGATGATGTCACTGGAAGACGGTTTCTGAACTGCCCACAGCCCTCCTATGAGACACAGGGGTCGATTATGCAAGTGGAACAATATTACATATAATATTACAGTTTTAAGAGGTGGGGGCGTGTGGAATGTCATATAACAATTATGGGCATGGTAAGAAGCGCTTTCGACACCCCGTGGAGTGCGCAAAACGGCCTTGAATTAGTCATGGGTGTGTTTAAGGCGTGTTTGAGACGTACCCAATCAACATGTCCGTACTATTCTCTTTACCAGTCAGCTGATGTCACATACGGAATGCGCACTTTGGGGATCGTGGTATTACATTTCTTCAGGCTGGCACCATAGAAGACATGACATGACTTTGTCACATTTGGGTTAATTATTCCTATTGCACTGCATGCTATCACCTTTATGCCTCAAAAGAACAGACCCACCTATACCTTTCAGATCGGAATGGAACTGCGAGTAGATAGCAGCATATTGGCAAATTTGCAATCCATGCGTAATGTTCCCAGAATCGTCTAACCCCCGAACATGCAAGTTCGTTTGATATTGTTTAATTCGATAACGATAGAACCATGTACCATACAGCGAATGAAAGCAAGATTCCTAAGGAATATGGAGATTTTTACATTTAATAAACGGTTGAGAAATGAGAGAACCATGAGTGTTTATAGGCTAATATCAACGTTTTTTTATGAAAGACAAACGGGCTGTGAACTTGAAGAGCTCAATCACCATCCCGACACGGAAGAAATATAGCCTAGTGCATGCATGTATATGCACTGTTGCACTTGCACACAGTAGCCTACACACGCTCTTTATTTGTTTCTATTGAAAAACACCAGTAAAATAACGTTTATTATATTTTATTTCATTCAAGTCACGACGAAGGAATGAGTTGAATGCGTGCTGCGTAATGCTGTGGCCCCGATGGTATGGTCTTCGCTGAGTTCACTGGTAGCATTTTATTGAAGAAGAATCGGGTGTGATACAGCGTATGAAAGCAACCTTCCCAAGGATTATGGAGATGTTTTTATTTTTTTTAAAGGTTGAGAAATGTAAGAATTATGGCCGTTTCTAATCTCAACATTTTACCAAAGAAAGCCTCTCTCTTTGCGCAGCAGAGCTCTGTTGCCATGTCCCATAGAAACAACTAAATAGGTCTATAAATATTATCCCAAAAGAAGCGCATATAACAGGGGTCTGTAACCTATTTTAAATGAAGTGCCATGTTTTTATTTTCTAGATAGTGAGTCTGCCATATCCAGATTAATTTTAATGACGCCACATTAAAATAAAAAAACATATTTTGATTGTCCACAAATATAAAGTTCTTTTTAAATATTTTCTTGCACATTGTTATAATGATCATTATATATCCCCCTGCAGTCAGAGTTCATAGTTTTAATGAATGAATGTGATGCATTGTGAGCTGGTATAGATCTGCTATTTTCAAAAGTATAATCTTGGACATTTTTTATAAAATTTTTGGATTAGCCGTCCTTAGTTGGGCAAATGCATTCATCTGGGGATCCTTGACATGGGAATGTGCTGTGTGAGGATCACTGGTTTAAACAACATTAGGAGAAAAGCCCAAATAACCACTTTAGAAACAAGAAAAGCAACCACAAATAGTACAACTACCAATATTTACAAGCAACTTTATAGAAAAAGAAGCCGCTTATAATAAACAGACATGGCAACACTCTAGCAGCCTCCCAGAGCCGCTCAAGTGTACAATCAAACAGTGCTTTTTGCGTTTATGAGGTGGTCAGACCCACGTCTAATCGTTATGCGCTGAGTGTTTTTAGGTCAAGGGGCTTAATAGCAAATTGCGCAAAGCGAAAATAATTAACATATGGACACTCCCACAATGCTAAAATATTCAGGAACGCCGTATGCCATATGTGTGTGCGTTCAACACGGGCCGATATGCCTTTCATAATACGAATGTGCGCAGAGCGAGGCCAATTTATGTATTACCACATGGTAAAACGCACCTTCAAAATCTAGGCCACAGACTGAATAGAAAAGAATTGCGCAATTTTTTCAAGATTATTAGTGAGGACCTATTATATGAAGATAGGTTGAAAAGTGGTGAAGTGGTCCTTTAAGAATCCATCCCTGTCCCAACGTTCAGCATGAAGAATCAACACCTGCAGCATAATCATTCCTTTCGACAGCTGACAAGGACACTTAATGTCATCTGTACTCCTTGCATGCAAATTTTTGTTTTGATGACCAACAGCCCAAATTACTCTCGGCGACTATGTCAACACAAAACAGTAGAGGAAAAAAATAAACATGGTTTAGTGATCACTCTCTCCGCCTCTCTCTCTCACTTTGACTCACCTTTCCCTCAATTTTTGGTCTTGCTCTTCTGTATCTCATTATCACATTCCCTTCCTGCTGTGTGTGTCTCTCTCTCTCTCTCTCTCTGTGGACAGCTGTGGCTCAGGAGGTAGAGCAGGTCGTCCAATGATCGGCATCGGGTCGGCATTTAGAATCTCGGCTCCTCCTGAAGTGTCCTTGGGCAAAACACTGAACACTAGCAATGAGTCGGTGCAAGCTTGACTCGACAATTCGCCGTTTCACCTCCCAATGTACAGTATGAATGAATGAACCGTTGTTAAGCGGTTTGAGCAAAAGCGCTATATTATATATATACTAGCCCTTACCCGTTGTGAAATATTTGCCCCCCGCCCGGTGCGTTTTTAATTCACTAATAAATTCATTATTAATAATTAATGTGTCAAATCGAAAAAATGGCTCCGTTAAGACCTCCATATTCATATGGTCAATGCCTGTGTGAAAAGTGGGAGTGATTGGTGCAGGCAATGAGGAGATAATGCTGTGTTTCTGACAGACAGACAGACAGACAGACAGACAGTATGATATTCATCTCTCTCTCTCTCTCTTTGTCGTCAGTTTAAATGTTGTGGAGGTCAAGAATTTAAGGACTGGGAAGTCAACATGTACCACAACTGTTCAGCACCAGGACCGTTGGCCTGTGGCGTACCCTATACCTGCTGTATTGCAACTAAAGTAAGTAGTGTTCCCTATTCCTGCTGTATTTCAACTAAGGTAAGTACTGTTAGTAGGCCTATACTGCTATTATTACTACTGCTGCTAATACACAATCTGCACTACTTAATTTACAAGAAATGTACACAATTAGAGAGAATTGTTATTTTGATCAACGTTTGCCAGTTATTTCTCCTATGGATGGTACCATTGAGTCTGAGAGGCTAAATGTCACCAGATGTTGGTACGTGGCTTAAATGCTCAATAAATAATGGACCTTGACATGAAAATGTTTGAAAAGAACTGGTTTAGACGAATGCCAGGTTTACCTGGCATTTTGGTTTCTTTGAAGCACAGTGCTCTGCCCTTTAGCTGTTGCTGTTTTATCCTGTCATTATTGACTCCTAGGTTCATGCCATGAACCTACTGTATCTTCTAGCTTTCACACCTGTAAGTTGCTCTGGGAATGGTCTGCTGAATGGTAGACGTTCACCACTACAGACAGTGGGTATGAACGTGTTCATCTGTTCTTTAT
This sequence comes from Protomyctophum parallelum, assembly GCF_964188405.1. Taxonomy (NCBI): domain Eukaryota; kingdom Metazoa; phylum Chordata; class Actinopteri; order Myctophiformes; family Myctophidae; genus Protomyctophum; species Protomyctophum parallelum. Next base: position 51,910,662 of record NC_139699.1, on the reverse strand, counting down.
TTTTATTTTTTTGTGCCTCGGGCACAAGGTACAAACAATGACAAGAAACAATCTCACACCAATCAACGAAACATATACAGTTGTGTACTGTATGTTTTGTTGAGTTGTGTGAGATTGTTTCTTGTGAGGGCTCTCACTCCATCCTAGACCTTTCTACATCTGCTACACATCCAAAAGATGTCATCCAAAAGAGTAAATTAAATAAGATTGAATAAACTATCAAAAAACAGTCCAATTGATGCAAGATTGATTCAATCTTGAATGGAGGGGCTTTGATTTCTTTACTGTTTTTTATTTTATTTTTTTTAAAGTAAAGGCGGCTTCAAATAATAATTGAATTATGATACACTCCAAGTCTGTTTTTGAGGCGGTGGGGGGGGCTTTTCTGAGGACGGGAACCATGGTGAGAGTAAGGGAGTGAAATGCAGCAAAAGACTTGGCTGACAAACAAACCGGTGACTTGGCCTATCCACTTATCTATCGGGTCGTCCGCGATCCTAGTCTGTTTTACATTTAGTTCATAAATAGAAATATAGCTACAAGCTTCCAAGCTGGAAGGCAATAAGAACAATAGAGCGTTGCAGTTCCGCCCCCTTTCATGACTACGCCAGGCCCAGGAAATGATTCCCAATGCATTTTTCCCATAGACATTTCGCCACGGACAAAGCCAACTCGAGTTGTGACAAATCATGACAATAAACACAATATTTTGGACCAAACAAATAATTACAAAGAAGAAAAACAACAAAAGAATTGTGTTGTCATGATTTGTCACAACAAGAGTTGGCTTTGTACGACGCTTAAAAGGTCTTTAAATAAATACTTTTTGAAAAGTCTATGAGGAAAATGAACGGGGAATCATTTCCTGGGCCCTGGTAGGGGGCGGGTCTGCAACGCTCTATATGCACAATAAGCCATAGAAAAATGGAAGACTGAACTTGAGAAAATGAAGTCCATGTCATTGTGACAAGTTAGGTTTTTATTGTGTGGGATAGGGGCAGGGTTATTGAAGACTCATACACTGAGTTGGCGGTGCCCGGATTTGAACCCATAAACTTGTGTTCCAAAGGCAAGAGCTCTACCAACTGAGCTATCCGGACACAATCGGTTGTTCCATTGTTAACAGCAAAATTCAGTGGTTTCCATAGATTGTGTGTAGAACGTTTCACGCAAATTGCTCAAAAATCAGGACAGAAAATTGGGTATAAGCATTTTTCAAACTGCTCAAAATGGCGGAATATCTGAGGGTGGAGCTTACTGGTCAAAGTGACAGATGTGTTCCCCATGTGGAAACAAGTGCCACGGCTCTTGGCCAAATGAGGCATGACCCTATTTGGCATGACCCTTTACCATAGTGTAAAGTTTCATAAGCATATGACGCTGCATGCATGTATTGGGGCCAGAAGAAGAATTTTCATTGGCTAATAAAAACTTAATTTTTTCACTTAAAAAAAAAATCTCCAATTTTTTTTGTCCGTATAGGTCGAAGGTTCACGTTTAGAAGTTTTCGTGCATTTTGATTAAAAAAATCCTGAGAAGACATTTGAACTGTTTTTCATATAATTCAAAATGGCGGGTGTTTGGCATGGCCCTCTACCATATTCCCACGGTTCCCAAAAAACGACTTCACAGAACTGCTATTTTTGGCAGAAGGAGGAGAAGAAAAAATACAAAAACAATAAGTCCCTTTGGGACGTACTTGGACCGTGACGAAGGCCTTGTAGGTTGAAACACGTTGGTCTTTTTTTCTTGTTGCCTTGCTCATAAATAAATCAACTTATATTTTTTGACCAAAGACGGAGTGCCTTGAAATCTTTTTCTTTGCAAGTCTGCATTTTATACCTTTTGGGATTTAAGCAGTACTACTTTGAAAATTACATTTTGTATTGCGAAACTCATTGGAAAGTGGAAACATTCTTATTTTTTGTCTAAAGGAGGGCATTATCTTTCTGGGAATAATCAGAAATCCCCTAGCTACTGTGGAAGTGCCCTTGAGCTGCTTTTTAAACAGGCTGGTTTTTATTCATCAGCGACTTCTCTCAAAGAGTGAGAGAGAGGGTTGAGGGATGGGGGAGTTCAATTCAATTCAAATTCAAAGGAGCTTTATTGGCATGAGAAAACATACGTTTACATTGCCAAAGCAGAAGTGGAACAAGACAATCAAAATAAAACAATGTATTTACAAATAAATATCGGATATACATAGGAATTAAATAAAGGTGTAAACAGAGCTGTGTTACATTAGCACTTTGGGTAATACTATCTTGTGGAACAATAAAAAAGATTGTGCATTTTCTGTCAGAGATATATATATATATACAGTGTGTGTGTGTGTGTGTGTGTGTGTGTGTGTGTGTGTGACACACACCAAGGTTATAATAGTTTGGGTTTTTTCATTATAGTTTAGTTTTAGTTAGTTTTGACATCTTTTTTTCTAATTCAGTTAGTTTTAGTTAGTTTTTAGAGCGGGTTTGCTAGTTTTAGTTTAGTTTTTATTTTGTGAAAATGCTTAGTTTTAGTTTAGTTTTAGTTTAGTTTTAGTTTAGTTTTAGTTTAGTTTTAGTTTTTGCTGCCTTACGGTGCTGAAAAGTGCCGTAAAAACGGCTCGGGAAATAAGGAAAAGTACCGAATTAATTTAAAAGGTTTATATTCTAAATGTCCGTAAGGCATATAAATATTGTTAAAAAAAACGATGACGAATGCCATTTTGTCTATCATTTCAGTTCGTTTTAGTTAGTTTTGTGAACACACAATACAGTTTTAGTTTAGTTATCGTTTTTTAATTTATTTTAGTTTCAGTTTAGTTTCAGTTAACTAAAATGTTTTTTTAATTCTAGTTTTCGTTTTTTCGTTAGTTATAGTTAACTATAATAACCTTGACACACACACACACACACACACACACACACACACACACACACACACACACACACATCCATATAGGAGACGTTAGCTTTATACTTTTGATAAGCAGTGTACACACAATGGTTTGTATTCCTTAAGGTGCTTGTATTCCATTTGACATCCTTCTCCTGTCACAGCAGCTCACAAATGTCGCTGCTGTGTTTGCACATTGTTGTACAGATATGGGAGTTTTTTGTCATTAGTCATGTTTTCAAACTCTCCTTGGGTGATTGTAATCCGTGGAAAGTATATGTCTCTGATGTCTTGGTACAGAGGGCAGACGGTTAGGAAGTGTAGCTCAGTTTCTACCTCGTTGTGTGTCTGTCTTCTCTTGGGAGCCAGGTCTGCCTATGGCGGCCTTTCTCAATCGCAAGACTGTTCACTGAGTCTATCGATTTAATGTGTTCCTTAGTTTTGGGTCAGTTACTGTGCTCAAGTATTCTGCTACTGTGTATTCTCTGTTTAGAGCTAATATTCAATTCTCTCTCTCTCTCTCTCTCTCTCTCTCTCTCTCTCTCTCTGCCTCTGTCTGTCTGTCTCTCTCTCTCTGCATTTCTTTGTCATGTCACACCTCCATATATGGTCACGCCTTGTGCCATCACGCCTCCATCTCCATATAGGTAGCTGACCTGCTCTGACATTGTGTGTGTGGTGTCTCTCGATATCTGGGGTTCTGTGATGAGGTGCTCCACATTGAGTGTTGTTCAGTCTTGGCAGTGTTTTAATATTTGTATTGGTTTAAAAAAAAATCACGTACAGTTACTTACTTTACAAACCTTTACAAAAGACATACTTTACCAAACTGACAGGCAGACAAAACAAAAAAACAAAAAACAAAACATTATGACAGGGGGGGGGGGGGGGTCTTTGTTATTCCGCAAGCACAGGAATTGGTAGAGGGAGATTTAAAGCCGTCTGTTTTCATCTATTCTCTTTCCGTTTACCCTAATCATCTTATCTGTTTTCTCATTCTGAGATCTGCTTCCTCCATTCCCTCTGGTTCTTTCAATTTCAATTTCAATTTGTAACAATAAACGGCTGCAAGAAGAAAAAAAAACAGTAGATCTCACCAGGTATATACTGTATACAATCCAATCCAATCCAATCCACTTTATTTAAACACAGAAAAACAACAGCGAGAAAACTAAGTACAAACAGTGAAAACAACTGAGACACATTACAGAAAAACAACAGAAAAGCAACAGCATCACAGTGAGACAAAACATATACAAGGACAGAAGGAACTCAAGCGGGGTTAAAAGCCAAGGTATAGAGGTGGGTCTTTAGGCGAGATTTAAAAGTCTCGATGGGAGGGGAGTGCGTTCCATAGTTTTTGGGGCTACAACAGAAAAGGCTCGGTCGCCTCTGGACTTTATGCAGGTCTTCTTTGTGACCCTGAGGTTTAGCTGGCCCTCAGACCGCAGTGACCTAGGAGGAGTATAGACCTCAATAAGGTCAGACAGATAAAGAGGAGCCAGACCATTAATAGATTTAAAGACAAATAGAAGAATTTTAAAATCCACTCTGAAGCGGACAGGGAGCCAATGAAGGGAGGCCAAGATAGGTGTGATATGCTCACGTCTGCGAGTACCTGTGAGTAGACGAGCGGCCGAGTTCTGGACTAGCTGGAGTCGAGCAAGGGAGGCTTGGTTTAAACCAGCGTACAAGGCATTACAGTAGTCCAACCGTGTAGAAATAAAGAAGAATCTTTAGAGAAGCATCTCTCCGATAAGTAGGAAGAGAACCAGGCTAAATCAGTATCTCTGACACCAACACAAAGCTCAAAACGAGATATGAGAGTATTGTGATCAAGAGTGTCGAATGCAGAGCTTAGATCTAGGAGTAGTAGGATCACAGAGTCCCCAGAGTCGGTGGCCAATAGGATGTCATTGAAAACCCTCAACAACGCTGACTCTGTGCTGTGAAATGCTTTGAATCCAGATTGAAAAACATCAAAAATGCTATTTAGCTGCAAAAAAGACTGGAGTTGAGACAGCACCGTTTTCTCAAGGATCTTAGAAATGAACGGAAGCTTTGAGATGGGTCTGTAGTTAGATAAAATAGAAGTATCCAGACTAGGTTTCCTTATCAGGGGTGTCACCACTGCGGTTTTAAAGTATGCTGGTACAATACCTGAGGCTGCTATTTATGATAGCATGGACCCAATGGTCTCCCAGACCTCCTTAAAGAGGTGTGTGGGGATAGCATCTGTAGGGCAGGATGATGTTAAGAGTTGAGAGACAACTTCACTAAGTTTAGAGAATGACACAGTTGATACAGGTGACATTTGCCATTAACGAACCTTACCATTATCACACGTCTCAAACAGATGTAAGTTAACCCACTGGACACAATGGTTCATTTGATTATACATTTGTACACTTTTAGAGTTACGAATCTAGCCCCGGAAGCAGGGCAGGGATTTCAAGGCGGCCATGGCCCTCGTTGCCCCTCTCTTTAGCCGTGTGCCCCTCGAAAAAATGTATGCCCAGACGGCCACAGTGGCCGTTGGGCCCATGTGCCCCGACCGGCGCTCACAGCAGTTCATTTTACCGTTTTTCCTCTGCGCAATTTTCGAGTCATTGCGGTAACCTTCTATTCCCCAAACGTCTCACGCAGACTTGTATTGTCTGTATTGTAGTTGTGTTGCCATTTGCCAAGTTGTTTGATTTTCTGGTATTTCGACCCGGATAGAGAATTGTTCCCAAGTTGTTCGCGGCGGTCCTATTAGCCAAGAACAGTTGCGATATTCTCTCCTAAATGAAGTGCATACATATCTTAGCCAGGTCCTAGACTATAAATAGCATTCCATTTTCTCTCTCTCTCTCTCTCTCTCTCTCTCTCTCTCTCTCTCTCTCTCTCTCTCTCTCTCTCTCTCTGCCTCTGCCTGTCTCTCTCTGTCTCTCACTCTCTCTCTGTCTGTCTGTGTGTGTGTCTCTCTCTCTCTCTCTGCATTTCTTTGTGTCACGTCACACCTCCATATATGGTCACGCCTCGTGACATCACGCCTCCATCTCCATATAGGGAGCTGACGTGTTCTGACGTGTGTGTGCGTGTGCGTGTGTGTGTGTGTGGTGTCTCTCGATATCTGGGGCTCTATGATGAGGTGCTCCACACTGAGTGTTGTTCAGTCTTTGTTATTCTGCTGTCTGGCAGCTATAGCGCAAGCACAGGAATTGGTAGAGGGAGATTTAAAGCTGTCTGTTTTCATCTATTCTCTTTCTGTTTACCCTAATCATCTTATCTGTTTTCTCATTCTGAGATCTGTTTCCTCCATTCCCTCTGGTTCTTTCAATTTCAATTTCAATTTGTAACTATAAACGGCAAAAATAGAGAAGGAACCACCGCTCATCTGCTGAAAAAAACTTTAGGGAGGTGCTGGAGCCACAAAAGGAGTATGAGGAAAAATAAAGGGAAGCTCCGCACACTCAGATCTGCGCACAATCAGTTTATTTTTGGCAAGCTTTCGGTCTACTGACCTTCTTCAGGCATAATCAAAAAGTGACATAGGACAGATATATATGTTCATCATTTGATTGGATGATTGATCACACCTATGTCAAACATTTCAATTTGAATGATAACTCATGGGAGTTGTAGTTCTCAAAGAAACTACAAGGCACCCAAAGACACCAAGTGTCCATTTAGACAAGAGAAAAACATCACAAGGAAAAAACATTACAGATATTTACAAAAGAAGTAAACAAAAAACAGAAAAAAGCCAATAATGCAATTGAATGCAAACATCAGGCACATAGCCATCATAAAGCAAAGAGCAAATGTAATCTTTTGTCATCTGTTTATATAACAACACTCATATCGAAATCTACATTGAGACCTAAGGGTTGTAAACTTTCTAAAGTGTGGATCCAATAGAGCTCTCTCTGGCATAACCTTCTGTCGACATCACCCCCTCTGAAGATTAATCTGCTCTATTCCCTGGAACCTAAGGGAGGAGATAGGATGAGAGTGATTATCAAAATGACAGGCTACGGGGTAGTTTTCATCTTTTCTTCTGATTGAACTTTTATGTTCACTGATCCTTTGTTTTAAGGGACGGATAGTTTTACCAATATAGATTTTATCACATGGGCATTTTAACAAATATATAACTTTTTTTTTTTGTGTTGCATGTGATGACACCCTTTACTGGAAAGGCTTTACCTGTTCTGGGATGTCTAAAGACATTAGTTTTCAAAGTGGTGTTACACTGGGCACAGTTGCCACAGGGATAATTGCCTGATTTAAGGGGGGCCAGGAGAGTCTGTTTTGGTTGCGGCAATATGTTGGCTCTAACCAATTTGTCCCGTATATTTGGTCCTCTTTTATATACGAACAGAGGTGGATCCTTAAAATGTTGTGTGAGAGCTGGATCTGATGTCAAAATATGCCAATATTTCATGACTGTGCTCTTAATCATGTAGGCCTGGGGAGTGTAGGTAGTGATACAGGAAACTGAATATTGTTTTTCCTTTTTTACACTTTTTGTCAATAAAACAGATCTGGATGTATCTAGAGCAATATGGTAGGCATCATCAACACATTTACTAGAATAGCCCCTTTCTTGGAAGCGTTTTTTCATTTCCAGGGCTTTTTCTATGTAATCTTTATCAGAATGGCAAAGTCGTCTTAGTCTGTAGAACTGACTTTTTGGTAAGCCATTTTTTAGAGCTTTGGGGTGAGCACTATACTGGCTAGAAGAAAAGTGTTACGGTCAGTTTTTTTCTTAAATAGGGTAGTGATGAGGCCTCCATTTTGTTGCTCTATCCACATGTCTAGGAATGACACTCGTTGCAAGTCATATTCAAGAGTAAACTTTAAATCAGGATAAACACCATTAAGGAATGACACAAAGTCTACCAATTCTTCAGTTTTGCCCTGGAAAATGCAAAATACATCATCAAGATATCTGTACCATTTAAGGATTTTCTGACAGAAAGGATTTCTTTCAGGATTAAAAACAAAGTTGTACTAAAAAAAACCCATGTATAGATTGGCATAATCTGGCGCAAAAGTGGAGCCCATGGATGTGCCTTTTAGCTGTAGATAGAAGTCCCCAATAAATGAGAAGAAATTGAGTTTAAGGACTAGAGAGGCTAATTCACAGATAAATTCACTGGGGGGAGGTCAGTGCGATCCTGGAGATAAAAGCCTAAAGCATCTAGTCCTCTTTCATGGGAAATATTTGTATAGAGGCTTTCTACATCTAAGGTAACCAATATAGTATCTCTGGGGAGATCTTTGATTTCTGAGATTTTATTAATGACATCAGTGGAGTCCTTAACATATGAAGGAAGGCTAAGAACATATGGCTTAATAAAATGATCAACAAAATTTGACAAAGGTTCCAAAAGGGAGTCATTACAGGCTACAATGGGTCTGCCCTTGGGTTCAGTCAAACTTTTATGGATCTTGGGCAGCATGTAAAAAACAGGAATCACAGGGTATTCACACTTAAGAAAATCATGTTCATCTTTTGTTATCCAGTCCAGAGCTAATGCCCTATCTGTGACATCTAGAATTTTCCTTTGGAAATCTGATGTAGGATTAACCTTAAGTTTCCTGTAGAATTGTTCATCATTGAGCTGGCGGTAGGCCTCTTTCTTATAATCAGCGATGTTCTGTACAACAACAACAACAATAATAATAATAATAATAATAAAACTTTATTTGTATAGCACCTTTCATGACATGAAATGCAGCTCAAAGTGCTTTACAGAACAATGGAGAATAAAAGAAAAGCAAGGCAATGACATTAAAAAACAAGCAGTAATGCAGTACAGTGAGGACATGAAAAATAAAAAATATAAGATCAATTAAAGGCAATGTTGTAGAAGTGGGTCTTGAGCTGAGCTTTAAAAATGTCTACAGAGGCTGCCTGACGAAGGTACAGTGGGAGCTTGTTCCATGCCGACGGCCCGTAGAAGCAAAAAGCTGCTTCCCCGTATTTTTTAGTTGCCATTTTTTGGGGCAAAGCGAGCAGGCCGGCGGTGGAAGACCTTAGGGGGCGGTTTGGGACATATTTAGGCAGGCAGTCATGTAGGTAGGAAGGTGCGAGACCATTGAGAGCTTTATAGACAAGTAAAATAATTTTAAAATCAATCCTAAAAACAACCGGAAGCCAGTGCAGCGATGCCAAAACTGGAGTAATATGTTCTCTCATCTTAGTTCTAGTTAAAACTCTGGCTGCTGCATTTTGGACAAGTTGTAATCTGTCAGTTGTTTTCTTAGGCAGTCCTGAAAAAAGTGCATTGCAGTAATCAAGCCGAGAAAAAACAAAGGCGTGGATTAGCGTTTTTGCATCGTCCAAGGACAAATAGGCTCTGATTCTTGCAATATTTCTAAGGTGAAAAAAGGCAATCTTGGTGACATGATTAATGTGTGAATTAAAGTTCAATTCAGAATCAATAATAACCCCCAGGTTCTTTACTGTACTGTTAGTTTCTACAGTTAGGTTGCCCAGTCTGCTTATTATTGATTCTTTCTGCTCACTAGAACCGATTATGAGAACTTCTGTCTTATCCTCATTTAGCTTGAGAAAGTTCTCACTCATCCAACATTTGATGCTAGACAGGCAGGTCAACAGCGGGTCTAAAGCACAGGGATCATCTGGAGCCACAGAAAGATATAGTTGGGTATCATCAGCATAGAAATGAAAATTGACTCCGTGATTGGTAATGAGTTCGCCCAATGGCAGTATGTACAAGGAGAAAAGCAGAGGGCCAAGAATCGAGCCCTGTGGAATACCAGAACTGATGACATGTTTGTCTGAGTCAAACTCGGCTAGATTGACAAAGTAACTTCTGTTTGATAGGTAGGAGGAAAACCAGGACAGGGCCGTACCAGACAGGCCTATCCAGTGCTCCAGACGCTGTATTAAAATTGAATGGTCAATCGTGTCAAATGCAGCCGTTAGATCTAGAAGTAAGAGAACGGATACATGTTTCTTGTCAGCAGACACCCTAAGATCATTTCGCACCTCCTTTATCGGCAGGTTTGATAATGATGTCATTATCCTTGGAAAGTTCTTGTATAGCCATTTTTTCATCAGGGTTCATGTTTGAATGAGAGAAATTAGTTTTGTATGTTTCCAAAATATCTTTTTCAACCACTCTACAAAAAGTTTGGATGGAGGGATTTTCACATCCAGGATTGAATTTACTCCGGTTTCTAAACACAGGTTTATTTGATCCTTGTGTTTGAGAATTACCAAACATATGTTTCAGTTTAATCTTTCTAAAAAAACGAAATAAATCAGTTTTAATTTCAAAAGAGTCAACTGTGCTTGTAGGGACAAAACTTAGTCCTTTCGACAAAGCAGAAATTTGAGCAGTACTAAGTACCTTGTTTGAGAGGTTAATCACAGGAATTTCACCGACTGGCGGGTGTTGGGTCGGGTCTTGGCGTCTGGATTTCTTCTGTCCACGCCTCGTCTTCCTCTTCCTCTTGCTCTGCCTCTGCCTCTCCCTCGCTGGTCGTTTTTTGGCTGTTGTCTCACCGCCTGATGCTGGGTGCCCCAGGAAGAGTCAGAATCACTGGGGAAGTCACTTTCAGCTGTGGTGGTGTCAGCCTGTTGAGGTGTCTGGGTTCTCTCAGGTGTGGAGGGGGGCTGGGCTTTTTCTTTAACACATAGGAAGTCGTAGACAGTGCCCTGCTGGTAGTCTGCGGCATCCCTCTTGTACTTCTTGATCTTTTTGAACATCAGACCATCTTCATACGATTTTAAGTTTTGTTTCATCGAATCATGGATTTCAGTTAAATTATCACCAATTTTCTCTCGTATTAGTGTTTCATGATTTTGGTGATTTTTGCTAACTATAAACGGCAGCAAGAAGAAAAAGAAAAACAGTAGATCTCACCAGGTATATATACAGTTGTGTCATTTGCCATTAACGAACCTTACCATTATCACACGTGTCAAACAGATGTAAGTTAACCCACTGGACACAGAATGGTTCATTTGATTATACATTTGTACACTTTTAGAGTTATGAATCTAGCCCCGGAAGCAGGGCAGGGTTTTCACGGCGGCCATGGCCCTCGTTACCCTCTCTTTGGCCGTGTGCCCCTCGAAAAATTATATGCCCAGACGGGCACAGTGGCTGTTGTGCCCATGTGCCCCGAGTTGGCTTTGTCGGGGGCGGTACTGCGAAGCTATATATTACATACTGTAGTGAGATTAGGGTTCCAGAATAGTAGTACTATAAGCATCATTACAATTCCTGTATAGAATTATTTTGAACATACAGTATGCACTATTTAGAGAGAAATCCGGTGGCTGCTATCTGCCAAGTCTGCTTGTGAGTGACGGCCTGTTTTTCTTTTTCTTTCTTTCAATCTCTTGAGAAGTCTTGAGAACCAATAGTGGCCATGTGGCCCATAATCTGTATTTGTCAGTGGTAGAAGGAAATGTGGTTGTTATTGTGGATGTTCTGTTGAGGGTCAGTTTATTATCTCACCATCTGGAAGAGTTAAGGTCTCTTTCTGTCCTCAGTGGGCTTTATTGGCATGACTGTTGCCAAAGCACAATTACAACTATGACATAATTAAAAGGCATAACAACATAATAGCAATGAAATGAAATAAATAAAGCAGGTGTTGAGGTAAATAAAACATGATGGCATACTAATAGTAATAATGTATGTGTCCTACTGGTTGACTGTCCCTTTTCTTGTGACAGGAATTTACAGCCAAAACTGCACATTCTTTCTGTTCCCCCAGAAGGAGTGGTAATTTCTCCCTTTCCGTCATACTTCAGAATTCTGGGCAATTTGTTTTGAATTTTGGAAAGCATTGTTTGCATTGTGTTAGGAAGTGTAACTCTGTCTCTACAGCTCGCTCGCTCACTCACTCACTCACTCACTCACTCACTCACTCACTCAATCACTCCGAGGCTCCTTCGAACACAGCCAAACACACAATGCAGTCTAATCTCACCAATTTCTAACACAACAATTACACATGGGAGACCTCTTCACAAAGGGAAGATAAAATGCCTCAGGAGCAAGAGTGGCCGCTTGGGAATTGGCACCCGCTTCGAACGTTATCAACTGATAATCCCCAGTAGGTTACTTTATCACTCAAATCCCCTGACTGCGGTTATAGGAAACACAGAAGTGAAATTACTGCTGCCCAAGCTCCAGGCCAGCCTGCTGCATTCGAGTGATAAGTAACCTACTGGTGATTATCGGTTGATAACATTCGAATTCACTGGAATTGGAAGGTTTCCGGTTCGTGTCTGTCTCTCTCTCTCTTAATCATCCACTAGAGGACTAATCATCTCCCTCGCCTATTTCTTTGCCTTTTTTATTTCTTTCAATCTATGCAGGTCCTTCATCTCAAAATGCATAATGTAGTACAGTATGTCTCGTCGTCTTGGCTGAGGGAACAAAGCTCTGTAATGTACCTTGTACATATCGTTATACAATGTCTAGTAGGTTGGAATTGGCTTCTAATTTTCCACTTTCCAATTTTCAAACAACTGTAAAAAATAAAGTGGGAGGACGAGTAGAGAAATGTGTGAGTCTACTAGGACCTTGAACTGTTAATTTAGCCTGTATCTTTTTGTTGATAGAAGCAATATTACTTCTGCGTTGCTTTATACAACATCGCAAGCGTGCATTAATGATGTTAAACCACCCCCTCGAGTGTAATATTGCAATTATACAACAGTTACCCTTAAAACTAAGAAAATCGCTGACAGATGTAGTCACTACGACCACAAATGTCCCAATAAACTAGCTAGCCTAGCCACTGAGTTTGCTGCGCTCTGGGAGAACAGAGCAGCTGAATTATTTGTTTTGATTAGGTGTGGAGTGGTGCTCGTTTGAACCACGGCTAGAAGGCTGTTTTAACCAATCGGATTGCTTCCTCGAAACGACCTGTTGTATAATTCAAGTTCACCTCTTGTTTCTTCTTATTAATGCAATGAAGCGTGAGTCTGTTGACTTGCCCAATTACCTTCTAACCCCACTTGTGTGCACAGTTGTCGATCTTTCTAAACATGCGAGTGTTGCCACTGTCTGTGCACCATGCACTGTCCCCTTAACAGAATGTAGCTCCCCCCCCCCCACCTGCTGTGCACAAACATTTCATTTATTCTTTCAAATCTTTTAGTAATTTACTTTTAGTCATTTCCTCCACCTAACCTTCAGTCCTCCAACAGTTCCTTTATGGCTGTCTGCCTCCCGCTAATCCTTGGCAGGCGAGGGTCTGCATGCTGTCAGAAGTCATGCCACTGTGCCAAAGAGATTGCCTCTTTATCATGTTTGATTATGGAAAACCGTAAGCTCAAAGTCAGGCTTGGCTGACCTCAAAGGCAGGTGATGCCGACATATACAGTACACACACTTACTGTATAATGATAATGATATTGAATTTATTTATATAGCACATTTCAAGACATAGTCACAAAGTGCTTTACATAACAGGGTAAAAAACAACAACGTAGTCACAGCTACAACAAGATATCATTGAATGACAGCAAGGACAACATGAAAGCATACACACAAAATAGAATGGGATTTAAAACATGACACAGATTTTGCTAGTCTTAAATTAATAGGTAGGGCGTTCCATAATTTGGGAGCCCGGATTGCAAATGCCCTGCCACCTTTTGTGATCAGATGGGCTGTGGGGGTCTCAAGGAGGGCTTTGTCTGAGGACCTGAGTGAACGTGTAGGTTTATAGGGAGCCAGCATGTCGGAGACATACTGGGGAGCCTGACCATTTACAGCTTTAAAAGTAAAAAGTAAAATCTTAAAATCAATTCTGTAACTAGCAGCAGGTAACCAGTGAAGGGTGGCTAAAATGGGGGTGATGTGGTCCCGTCTTTTTTAATTAGTTAGCAGTCTGGCAGCAGAATTCTGAACGAGTTGGAGACGGGATATAGCCTTTTTACACAGGCCAGAATAAATCGAGTTACAGTAATCCAAACGAGACGAGATAAAAGCGTGGATTACCTTTTCCAAATCTGCGTATACACTCATACATAATGTTCATACTGTATTAACTGTAAGCAGTAATACACATGTGTGTGCACTGTGCATACTACACACACACGTGTACACACACACACACACACACACACACACACACACACACACACACACACACACTCACACTCGCACACAGTTATACCGGTATGTACATTCTAGGACAAATGTCAACAGTGTTGAGTGTTCTGCAGTTTTGTAACACTGTTTGGATTTTGCATGCCTTGACAGCCTGCAGAGAACCGATTTCCCCTGTGGTGTGAGTGTGTGTGTAACTGTGTATTGGGTCTATGTACTTGGGACATGTTATTTGTAGTTTTTGTTTTACCTATAAAAATGTGACCCATGTTTCAGTGTTTTCTTTGGGGGGGGGGGGGGGGGGGGGGTTTGCAGTGAGAATCATCTTGCTAATCTTAACTATGCGGAAGCGTATATGGATCCGTCGGATTAATAATCATCCCTCTCTCCCTTCTCTCCCTAAACATCTCTCATCTTTTCTTTACCTCTCTCCCTCTATCTATTCCTCTCTCTCTCTCTCCCCCAGCCTAATGAAGTAGTGAACACACTGTGTGGATACAAAGTGTTGGATAAGGAGGTAAGACTACTATGACTCACGGTGTACACCAACACCCTGCAGGCAGGGCTCTGTTCCCACAGGCTTATACCGCCATGCAACAGATAGACTTCCTTTCATTTAAGACACGAGACCTGCAGATTCTACAAAATGTCTTCTAAATCCTGACAGTTTTCTGAAAATGTTTCTATGCAAGGTGGTGCACAGAGCTTTTCACGTCAAGGACCCCCAAAAATTATATGCATTTGGCCGCCGACTGGCATCTCGAAATGTGAGGACGCTGGCGTTGACTGTTCGCCACTTGAATGAATGTACCATTGTAAAGCACTTTGAGTAGGCACGTAGTGCATAGAAAAGCGCTCTGAAAATGCAATTTATTATTATTATTATTAACTGAGTTACAACCAAAGACATTTTGTCTACCGTATAGCGTTTGGATGTGGTCGATATCATCCACATCAGAGGCTGTACTGATGCTGTGTTCATCTGGCTGATGGACAACTATAAGACTATGGCTGGGCTACTGCTGGGCATACTGCTGCCTCAGGTATGAACACACACACACACACACACACCTGTAAGACCTTAGTATTATACTAGAAGCTCGACCCTTCGAGGGGTCTCGGGTCTAACGCCACGTGTTCCGTGCTGGCCAGGTTTTGTTGTTGTTGTTCTGTGTTTGTCTGTGAATGTCGTGTGTCCACTGCTCCGTGTATAATCTCGGCCCATCGCATCACAGGAACCACGCAGCTGGGTTGCAAACACAGGGTTAGGGGTGGTGACATATCGCGGCCACGGTGCACATCGCAAAACATGACATTGAAGCTTTGTAAAGCGTCAATGTCATTTCCTTGAG
Organism: Protomyctophum parallelum; assembly: GCF_964188405.1. Classification (NCBI taxonomy): domain Eukaryota; kingdom Metazoa; phylum Chordata; class Actinopteri; order Myctophiformes; family Myctophidae; genus Protomyctophum; species Protomyctophum parallelum. Next base: position 51,895,334 of record NC_139699.1, on the reverse strand, counting down.
CAGTACTTCCGCCAAAATCCCGCTACTTCCGTCAAATTTCAGCAATACAGCGTATGTCTTGTCCAGCGTGCGGAGCATGGGCGTAGGTGGCCTTTCCGCATGCTCAGCATGCGTTACAGACTATGAATGGCCCAAGTGAACTGCGGCCGAAGTGTGCGCTCACAACTTGTTACCGGTTCAGTTTTTATTGTTTTTTTTATAGACATGGCAGACAACAAGACATAACAGTGAGACAAACAAACGTCAGACTATAATGCATAATAAACATAATCTATAAAAAGTAACTGACCTATCATAATGAGATATAGGCAACCACAATAAAACATTTTTGACACAATAACAGATAGTTGTAAAAATAGGGCCCCATATGTATTTGAATGTTGCACAACTGTCCTGTTTGTTGTAACGCAGTGATACAGTACAAACTCGTTAAGCCACCTGGTAAAACAAGGAACCACTCTGTTAAAAGGAATTCTCTTTGCTACAAGTGTTCCAAGCATCAGAGTCGTGTTGGATGTGGCAGAACAAGGGAGGCTTGAGAGCAACCAAACAAGGCAATTAAAGCATCAGGTTCGTTATTAAAACGGTACACTCTCAGGAAGTGGAACTGGGTAGTGGTGGAAAAAGGCTAAACAAAAAAGTCTTCTAAATGCTAAAGGTTTTCCGAAAAACTCATGTTTCTATGTCAGCGGTTCTCAAAATATTTCTTGTCAAGGACCCACAGAATTATCTGTATTTGGCCGCGGACCCCCCCATCTGCAAATGTGTTGTTTCAGGGACCCCCAGAAGCAAATATTTGAGTTAAAAACGTTCACTGTGAAAGAATATATATTCAAAGATATGCGCCACATTTTCAAGATTTTTCAAAAATAGCATATCTACAAGCTCGTAGCGCGGCACAATTCAGCAATCCATTCAAACCCTAGTCAAACGGACTTAATTTTTTTTCTGGCCATAGGGTGCAAATTTCTAATTGTGCTACTGTTATTTACTACAAATACGACTAACATTGAGTGACTGCTGTTTCTTCCAGCGGTGAAATGTCCCTTTAAGTACAGTACTTAAGTAAATAAGTGGAACTGGGAGATCCTTCTGCACGTGTTTGTTGGGTCCTCCCAGTTACAGTAAATTCCGGAAATAGAGGCCATTGAAAAATCTCATCCTGATCCGCGGTCCCCGTCTGTTGTTTTCATGGAAATGGATTTATCTCCGCCAGTCCTTTTTTTTTTGCTGTGTTTTTCAGCAAGCCATGCTGTTTTCATAAGGCAACAACTCAGGAACACCATGTGAATTTAAAAAAACATCCCTGTGAACACGGCACACGTGTCCCGGGGGAGCGATAAAAAAAACGTAGCATGTCTTGAAAAGGTAAGATAAACGACAGCTCGGCAAGGGGAGTTGTTTTACTTTATGAACAGCCAATGAAGCAGAGTTAGTGGACTTTAGTTATCTTTTCTAGTTCACTCGTTTTTTTAAATATATTTTTTATCCCACGATTTTTTAACCCATTTTTCACCCCTGTGTTAATCATCTAATGTGATCCTGGCCTCTACACACCCTCCGCCAACCTGGGGAGAGCAACGGACTTAACTCATGCTTCCTTCATGCTTGAGTGTCCAAGTTGCTCCTTTACACCTGACAGGGGGGGTTTCCCTGGTTGGACGTAACGCGTGGAAGGAACACGTTATTCCAACCAGTTACTTTCCCCTCCTCTAGTTCACTTGTGAATTGTACAACATCACTTACTGTCGGGGGTGGAAGTTAAATACAATTTAAGTTTACATGAGAGAAACTCAATAAGATTGCCTGGATTTGGGCATGACAATGTAGGCAAAAAATAAATAAAAATAAAAATGACTAGCCGATCTACAATGTGTCCCATTGTGACGTGTTGTGAGTTTGTACATTGGGTATTTTTGCCACCATTGCATAGCTACAGTGGTGGTTATAATTGACAACATATTCAGCACCGAAGTCTGACATCAATATCGTTAGATGGCACTAAATCCACAGGTTCGTGTATTTATTTATTTGTATTATAATCCGCATAGCGGGACCTTAGATCGCTTATAATAACTGTGTTTGAAACATAAACAAATCATCCCGGCGGTTTCACGAATATGAAGAATCAACTGATATAGCCAGTCTTTCTAAGATTTAACCCAAAATAAATTGCAATAATAATCGTTCAAGGTTTTTTATGATCCTGAGGGTCAACCAAATAACATATTAAAATTGATTATTATATACATTTTGGATCATGGTACATTTTAGGATGGAGATTTATTGATATCAAAACCGATCGCATCGCTCCACATCTTCTTAAAACGTGAATAACTCTTGAACTAAATCATTCCGTCCAATTTTAAGCAAAGATTATTTGAGTGTTCATTCAACCTTTTATTTAAATTCTCTGAGAGATCATTGAGGGAAACACTGATTTACAATGATGCCGAGATTACACAAACAACAATAATGACAACACAAGAACAAAGAAAAGCAATACGTTTACAACAAACAATTAAAAAACCTTTACAACGCCACATTCATTTACATTCAAAACTAACCAAGCTGCAGTAGTACATTCAGAAAGGTAATTTGTCGTCATAATCCCACGAATCATTAACAAGCATGTGTGCAAGCCCACCACTGTCAGTGGTTGTAACACACAGTCACGCAAACAAAATGCAGAGATAATATTGCACACAGTTATCTATCCTTTCCACCCCCAGACTTATATTGACAAGCCACATGAGGACATAACGGCATGTCTGCATCTTTATTCTTTAGTAAACCAATGTTTAGTTTGTTCAGTTACATTTCTTTCTCGATCACTCTCTCTCTCTCCCCTCTTCTCTTTCTCTCTCTTCCCCTCTTCTGTATCTCTCTTCTCTTTCATCCCTCTCGCCTCTTTTCCAATCTCTTATTAGTTCTTTGGCGTTGTCGTCAGTTGGCTGTATGTCACCCGCGTAGAGGATGCCATCCGTGTGTACGGCCACTACATGAACGACGGCGTTGACGGACAGCCATTACAGCAACGGCCACAGAGCGGAGGCATGAACAGCGGTGTGTCCAGGTGGTGCATGTGTTTGCCTGAAGACTACTAGTCGTCTTGTCAAAACTCGGAGGCTTGGCGGAGATGAAGAACAGATTTCACAAAGGAGTCCACCTCCACTTGAGACGCATTGCATTTGTGGTCTGGTGGCGCAGGCAGTTAACCACTTATCCATGGTGTCCCAGTGTCGGGCATGTCGTCATTTTTAAAAATAGACTAAATGGAACATCTACAAGCTCAGGATTTAGCTTGTAGATCTGCAGGCAATTTTATAGCCTACTATAACATCCCTTTTGATGGGTATCGTTTTGACAAAAAAAGTTACATCAAATGAAATAAATGCTGTTGAAATACACAATTTTTCACCCTGACTGGGTGAAGTCAAGCACAAGACATAATTTGTCAACCCCTCACTACTGCCACTATTTTTATTCATTAAAAACGGATGAAGCACACAAATGCCAAAAGATGATCATGGAAACCAACCCATTTGTGACTCCACTCCTCGTAGGAAATGTTTGGACTTTTTTTTATATCCTCATTTCATTTGTCCGAAGACGAGAGCATGATCATCCGACACAGACGATTATAGCATTTCAAGATCCGTATTACGTTGTACTGTACAACATTCAAGAGAGACTTCTTTACAGTGGTTGCTCCAGCACTGATACAGATCGAGGAAGATACACATTAGCTCAGGTGCATTTTCAATGTGTTGTGACCCAATCGGCTTAAAGGCACAGCACAGAAACCAGTCTTTGCAACCCAAACTGACCTAATTGATCATCTAGTTTTGTTATTTTTTTAACATTGTTGTATACGTCTTTAAAAATGGCAGTGCTATGTTGCTCTAGCGTTCGGTTCCAGTGTCGTCATGGACAAATCCACAATCAGCATCACAGCGTTCCCCAGCCACCCTCAGGGTTAGTAAGTACTACCTCCCATCACAGCGTTCCCCAGCCACCCTCAGGGTTAGTAAGTACTACCTCCCATCACAGTGTTCCCTATAGCCACCCTCAGGGTTAGTAAGTACTACCTCCCATCACAGTGTTCCCTATAGCCACCCTCAGGGTTAGTAAGTACTACCTCCCATCACAGTGTTCCCTATAGCCACCCTCAGGGTTAGTAAGTACTACCTCCCATCACAGTGTTCCCTATAGCCACCCTCAGGGTTAGTAAGTACTACCTCCCATCACAGCGTTCCCTATAGCCACCCTCAGGGTTAGTAAGTACTACCTCCCATCACAGCGTTCCCCAGCCACCCTCAGGGTTAGTAAGTACTACCTCCCATCACAGTGTTCCCTATAGCCACCCTCAGGGTTAGTAAGTACTACCTCCCATCACAGTGTTCCCTATAGCCACCCTCAGGGTTAGTAAGTACTACCTCCCATCACAGTGTTCCCTATAGCCACCCTCAGGGTTACTAAGTACTACCTCCCATCACAGCGTTCCCTATAGCCACCCTCAGGGTTAGTAAGTACTACCTCCCATCACAGCGTTCCCTATAGCCACCCTCAGGGTTAGTAAGTACTACCTCCCATCACAGCGTTCCCCAGCCACCCTCAGGGTTAGTAAGTACTACCTCCCATCACAGTGTTCCCTATAGCCACCCTCAGGGTTAGTAAGTACTACCTCCCATCACAGTGTTCCCTATAGCCACCCTCAGGGTTACTAAGTACTACCTCCCATCACAGTGTTCCCTATAGCCACCCTCAGGGTTAGTAAGTACTACCTCCCATCACAGCGTTCCCTATAGCCACCCTCAGGGTTAGTAAGTACTACCTCCCATCACAGCGTTCCCCAGCCACCCTCAGGGTTAGTAAGTACTACCTCCCATCACAGTGTTCCCTATAGCCACCCTCAGGGTTAGTAAGTACTACCTCCCATCACAGTGTTCCCTATAGCCACCCTCAGGGTTACTAAGTACTACCTCCCATCACAGTGTTCCCTATAGCCACCCTCAGGGTTAGTAAGTACTACCTCCCATCACAGCGTTCCCTATAGCCACCCTCAGGGTTAGTAAGTACTACCTCCCATCACAGCGTTCCCTAGCCACCCTCAGGGTTAGTAAGTACTACCTCCCATCACAGCGTTCCCTAGCCACCCTCAGGGTTAGTAAGTACTACCTCCCATCACAGCGTTCCCCAGCCACCCTCAGGGTTAGTAAGTACTACCTCCCATCACAGTGTTCCCTATAGCCACCCTCAGGGTTAGTAAGTACTACCTCCCATCACAGCGTTCCCTAGCCACCCTCAGGGTTAGTAAGTACTACCTCCCATCACAGCGTTCCCTAGCCACCCTCAGGGTTAGTAAGTACTACCTCCCATCACAGTGTTCCCTATAGCCACCCTCAGGGTTAGTAAGTACTACCTCCCATCACAGCGTTCCCTAGCCACCCTCAGGGTTAGTAAGTACTACCTCCCTATAACCACTTAAACCCAGCTCTGTTCTTAGTGAAACAGAGCTGAATTGATTGGCTATCACCGGATGATGTCATTCGGAAAATACGCCAGGCTGTCGCCCGCTGTTAAAACATACTGTGACTCTTCTCTGGAAATGGCAGATTTGTAGATAAACCATTTCTGGTAAAAGTTCCTCCCCAGAATAGAGCGTCGCAGCCCCGCCCCCGACGAGCGGCCCGGAAGACAATTTCCCATTCATTTTTCCCATATAGACATTTCAGAAAGTATTTATTTAAAGACCTTTACGCCTCGGACTAAGCCAACTCTGATCGTTACAACTCATGAGAACAAATAAGGTTTTGGGCCAAACAAATATTTAGAAAGAAGAAAAAAAGGGCAACACTTTGTAGATAAACCATTTCTGGTAAAAGTTCCTCCCCAGAATAGAGCGTCGCAGCCCCGCCCCCGACGAGCGGCCCGGAAGACAATTTCCCATTCATTTTTCCCATATAGACATTTCAGAAAGTATTTATTTAAAGACCTTTACGCCTCGGACTAAGCCAACTCTGATCGTTACAACTCATGAGAACAAATAAGGTTTTGGGCCAAACAAATATTTAGAAAGAAGAAAAAAAGGGCAACACTTTATATGTTGTTTTTCCTTTTTCTAATTATTTGTTTGGCACAAAAAAATGTGTTTATTGTCATGAGTTGTCACGATCTTAAAAGGTCTTTAAATAAATACTTTCTGAAACGTCTATGGGAATAATGAATGGGAAATTCTCTTCCGGGCCGCTCGTTGCCATGAAAGCGGGTGGGACTGCAACGCTCTATAGGGGGGGCGTTTCAAGTGGCTAATGTTTTCGTACCATCTGAAAATCATAAAGCTATGAGTTAAAAATGTTTGCTGTGACAGAATATATATTCAAAGATTTGCGCCTCATTTTCCTAATTTTTCAGCTAAAGTTTAAAATAATCCTTAAAGTGGTTAAAAGCTAAGGTGACACAGACGCATTACAGGTCTGGATTAACTACAGATCTAATCCACTACTGTAGAACCAAGTGAAGTTTTATAGATGATTTGATATTTAAAAACTTTTACAGTATGTTGTCAAAGCATTTACCGCATAGATCCATGCAATGTAAGATAGGTTGAGTCAAGTCAGTCACTGTATAGACGTATGAAAACCCAGCATTTTACATGAATTCTATATCGTCGCTGTTGGGCGGAAACCTTGCCGTGCTGTCCAACACTGCAGTTTAGTGTCACAGGCACTTTGATCAGCTATGTTTTCATCACACAAAGTATTAAATGGGGCATTAATTTATGAAAAAAATAGAGATACAATGTTTCTGCCTGCCAGCGATTATATGTACTGCCCACACAGTCTGGTTTGATTGAAAATAATTGTGTGTTTTGACATACTCCACCATGGCAAGGTTATAGAACATTTGTTCTATAACCCCCCCACCCCCCGAGAGTTATTATAAAACCACCAGTTATACCGCTTCAGTGCTTTTCAAATAGCCCAGTGCATCGGTGCTTTTCAAATAGCCCAGTGCTTCAGTGCTTCGGTGCTTTTCAAATAGCCCAGTTCATCGGTGCTTTTCAAATAGCCACTAGCCAGTGCTTCAGTGCTTCGGTGCTTTTCAAATAGCCCAGTGCTTCGGTGCATTTCAAAGTGCCCATAATGGCACTGTACCTGTTTCTTCTGCATAGTGGCATGCTTTCCCACATTATCAATCAAAATCAATGGCAGCTTCTCTGTCTGTCGCCTTAACAATGTAACAAAAAGGACTGACCCTGTCATTCACATGTATCTTTTTTTTTAAAGCTTAGAAAATGCTCGTGCATTTAAACGCAAAGGTTTGCTTGTGCAAAAGTAAATGCAGGACACATTATTCTTACCACACAACAACTGACATGACATTCCATGTAATTCCATGTAATGGCACTGACGAGAAATTGCATTTCAGGTGTGTGTGTGTGTGTGTGTGTGTGTGTGTGTGTTCCTTAGATTGAAAAAAATTGTGAATGAGAGCACAGACCAGACATGCTACTGTATGTGCGTACTACTGGATTTTGATTGTTTTCCTTTGCTTGGTGTGAAGGCATGCTGTGTACAAAATGTACTACTGGAGTTTTATTGTGTTTTGTTTTACTTGGTGTGAAGTGGGACATTAATTTAGTTTTTTAATTTTTTAACTGACTACATCACCATTATTCATGCAACACCAAAGTGCAGATGCGACCTTCTTTTGAGTTTTAGAAGGAATAGCTTTCTTTTATATTTAATTGTCCATTGCTGTTTTTTCCTCCTCAATAACTAAACAGAAAACAGAGGCACATGTATTCTGCACCTACACTGCACTGACATTAGTAAGTGTGACATCAAATTCTTAAGAGACCCAAAATATTTGTTTTTCCTTTTTTTTCCCTTTGGAGAGATACCTGATGAAGGTCGTTTAGACCGAAACGTTGTCATCTGAATAAAACTACTGCTCTATAAGTGAATACGGTGTGCGGGACCCTTTTTCTTCTCATGATTCGCATTTGGTTGCCGGCTCCTACGCACCTGTCCTTGTAGGTGTGCACACAAGGCCTTTTCTCTACAAACTTTAGAGAGCTTTAACAGATGTATCCCAAAGTTGTTTTTGTTCATTCTGTAAAAGTTTGAATTGTCACCCGGATATTTTAGCCCAGTTATTATAATTTTTGTAAGCCACTTGTGAAGGCCATTTGTCAGGTGCGTTCATTTAAAGTGCTTTTTTCAGCATGGGGAAACAATAGGTGTTCATCAAAGCTTTTATTGCACTGTTAAGTGGCTCTCAACCCATTGAGTGAAAACGGCTATATATGCACTTGGAAAACAAGTACTGTAGAGTAGACAATATCTTTTCTTTTTTTTTCATGATTGAAGGTATTAAAAATATAAGTGATGCAGATGTGTCCCTTTGATTCTAGTGATCTAAAGACCAAGGTACATTGTGTGTGTGTGTGTGTGTGTGTCATCTCTCCATTATTTGCTTCATGTGTTAAATATGCTGCCACGCCAATCAACCAATATGGGAAAACTGAACCAGAACTGGAAACATTGATTTATTTACGGCTTATTTTTACAGTGTAGTGAAGTGAACCATTTTGGTTCTGGATGTATGTTGCAATAGGCCTATATTCGATTCCCTCCAGAATCCTTGTCACGAACGAGTGCCTGAAGGACGGACCTGGCTGTCTGTGTGACTTTCAGAAGTTTTTATTCGCTCTACCCGTCTATCGCTCTCTCTCACACACACAAGGACACTTCGACACTAACTCGGAGCCCGGTTTGAACTGGGAACCTCACGTTTTCATCTGGCCTCTCTACCAGCCACTCTACCCCTGTGCCGACCTTCTGTGCGACTGCTTGTCCTTCAGTAGTCCTAGATGGTACAGGCCCTGCCTAGACTTCCTCACCACAGTGTTCGGTGTGCATTGACCATGACAAGTGCATGTCCATGCCATGGTACTTAAATCTGCACACCTCTCCACTGGTTTCTCTTCGATAGGAGCCTGAGGTGGTATCCTCTACTGCTGCATGCAAAAATCCACAAACGACTCACACAAACCATAGTACACTCTTATCTGGCTTGCACCACAGCATCAATCTGCCACCACCTGTAGATCTCTGTGTGACTGTGTGTGTGGGCGTGCGTGCATGCATGTCTGTTTCTGTTTATATAGTGTGTCTTGCTTGGCAGAGTTTATACAATCCATCCACCTCTCCACACGCTTTCACATCTGTGAAATTGAGCGGTCTGGTCCTATCTCATTGGCACATCTTGTAGCCAAATGTAGCCTTTCTGTTAAACCTCAGCACAAATATGAAACACAAATACTGTACATACAAAACTCAACATACAACTATCTCTTTCCATTCTCCCAGGGAAATTGGAAGCCCACAAAGTAGAAAAACACAAACGGTCCACTCTCGTACGTAAAGTCCCCTGAGCCTGATCCTATATTCACTCAGCCTGTTCTAATGGACTTGTTTTAGGTTAATGTTCCTGGTCCGACTATTAAAATGTTCAGAAAGACTGATGTCAGTCTGGATGAACAGGCTAACAGTATCCAGGTGGTGCAGTGAGTGAGCTAGACTATTGATTCAGCAGAAGCTAAAACGTTAAAAGCAGATTGCAATGGTAATTCTAAATAAATAAAATATAATGGCAAGGAAACCGCCGCTACAGCTGCTTTTTGAGCTGTTATCACTGCTACTGTCTACTGTAGTTATTGCAGACAGTACGGTAGATGTACTAGTAACTGTAAAGAATATGTATTGGTTTCAGTCTTGTGTAGCCCCCAGCCAAGACCCAGCCTGCAACAGCCCTGCCAATCGGGCTCAGCCCTATTGGCACGACAGGTTGCGCGTTGGTCTGGCGAGTGGGAGGCCCGGGTTCAATCCCCGCTTTCCGCACATTGCTACAATCTGGCGTAGTTGGCAGGACGTGAAGCGTGATATCCTCTCGTGAGGGACATGAGGAACATCGTGTGCAGCAGTCCGCGGTGTGAAGTGAGAAGCGCCTCAAAGACTGGGGGGGTGATTGTAGCCCCCAGCCAAGACCCAGCCTGCAGGGCTCAGCCCTATTGGCACGACAGGTTGGTTGCGCGTTGGTCTGGCGATCAAGTAGTGATCAAGTAAATCGAGTCAGTGCCAAGGAAACAATGGAGCTACTAAGTAAGTAAGTATAAGGCCAGCTGGTAGCCTATAGACATAGAACCTAGCACCTGTCTAAATAACATACTTAGCATCTTGGACAAGAAAAAGCATATATCCATCTGATCTAAATAACATCTTGTGAACAAGGAAACTGGATAACAATGCTGTTTCTGGGCTCAGTGGGTGGACGGGAGGAAAATGAGGGGTGCCTTAAGACGTACGTACTGTATCAACAAATGTATATGCTGACAGTGACATGTATAAGGACCCCACATGGGAGGGGAAAAAATGTTAAAAAAAACCCAATAAAAAGATATTAAAAAAAGAACAATGCTGTTTCTTTCACCCTTCTACATCACGCTTCCCCACCCACCATGGCCAAATTGTCACTATACTTTGCAGATTTGAATGCCACCAATTCATTGAAAGTGTCAATCATGTATCATGCATTATCGCTGTCAAAATAGTAGCCGTGATGATCAACCGCACAGAATGCAGCCCAGCTGAGAGCATCCAATGCTCTGAACATGATGTTGTCCCTTTCAATGCATTGATGTAGTTGGAAACGGGTGTACCATATATGGTAGCCTAAATCACCAGATGTATTGAAAATGCTGAACGCATCCCATCTGTCATTAAATGTATCCTTCCTTTGTACAAGCTGTGTCCTAAAGTGTCTGCAAGACCTAAAAGTTTAAACGGCAGTTAATTCTTCTGGCCAACATACTGCTGCTGAATAAATCCACAGGCTACTTTGATGTACTTGAATTCCATTTAATTACTTCAAATTTACTGTCATTGTGTTCACCATTAGCTCATGCATAATGAGAGCAGTCAGACAGCTAATTAAATTCAGAAAGGCCACAGCCAATTAAAGGGTCCTCTTCTAATTACTTTGGCTGTAAAGGAAAGGGACTCGAGGGAGAGTTTCTTTCAAAGACAAATGTTTGTGTATAAAGAGAGGAATGCCGGCCCAGATCAATTTGCTATTAAAACATGTGCACCAAAAAGGTGCTGTGCACATTTCTTATACAATAATCATGTTTGCATGTTTAATCAATCTTCCCATTAAGCTCTGCCAACTAATAAACAATAGGCTAGAGTTAAAAGTGGAGCCATTTAATGCCATGAAAAACTTAAACGATTTCATATGATTCAGACTTGACTCACTTTCACTGTTTAAACTATACTTAACTGGCCATATACATGCGGCAGCGATTTTGTTTATATGTTATATGTTTTTAATTTATATAGACCTTTTGGAGTGAAAATAGTCTGCTACTTAAAGGCTATCTCTGTGTTTTTATTGTGTGTCTTGTTTCTTTGTTTTGTATATGGACCCAGTGTGTCTGAAATAAAGATTTCAATCAATTGCTCTTACATCAATGTTAAGACGTATGACATACGACCAAAATGTGAAAATGTGATGGTTAATGGTTGGGGCTAAGTATAAGTGCCAGGAGAACTTCACAATGACTATTGGGCAAGGAAAGGCAAAAAAAATTGTCTAGAAAAAAGGCATGCCAATTCAAAATGCTTTAACGTTTTTCATCATCGTTTGGCAGATTTTCTTTCAGTTCACACGGGTGTGACTTTTTTTTCTTCCAGACAGGCCAGCCGAAAAAAGGCTTGTGTTCCGTTGGACTCTCTGTGAAGTACAGTATGCAGTCGCCTTAAGCCATAACCTCACACTAGCCTATAATTTGTCGGACAACAGAATAATGAGCTGTCAGACTAAAGGGGCAGCTAGCCCCACTAGTACAGGCAAGCCACATCTCAGGGCTCTGAGTTACTTGCCCTCTCATTTCTCAGGTCAGGCAGATGAATTTCCCTCAGGCATTGCACCAAGAGAGTTCCAGGGAGATTATGGTAATGCTAATTACCTGTGTGCTAGCACAATCTTGTCCACTGTTTGGAGCCCATGTTAAAGTAGTGTCGTTTCGATGCTCTGCCTTCATTGACTCCTCTTGCTCATTATAATTTTTATCACACAATTTTGTAACCCATTTTTCACCCCTGTGTCAATTATCTGATGTGATCCTGGGCTCTGCACACCCTCCGCCAACCTAGTCCCCATATATGGGGGACATGGGGAGAGCAACGGCCTTGAACTCTTCGGCCTTGAAAGCTTCCATTGACTCCTCTTGGATGTTGTTATATCATATTATGAACAAAACGTTCCTGCGAAGCTCAAAATACTGCTATTTCTGTCAAAGAGAGAGATTTGTTGAAGGGGGCACACAGTCTGATTACAGTTAACTTGAGTAACAGTAACTCAAGTCAGTTTCACTATATAGTGAAACTAGTAACGCCTGTGGTTTCCAAGGCTAGTTTCACAAAGACTAGAGGTCCGTGTAACACGTCTGATACATACCTACAAGAGCGCAAACATTCATACACATCAATTTCAAAGAGCAGAGCAAGTTCAGTCAGGAAACTCAGTGCAGTTGCCAGCTGACGTTCATTGGGTCTCCTCAGCATCACGTTCTCATTCACATCTCACACACTCATTACATCTTCATAACGGCTATTTAAACTGGAAGTTTGCACTGCTCATCCTGCTTGCTTGTTTGCTGCTGCACACACTGATACTGCTGCGCTGCTGTCTGCTTAAAGTTTAAAGAGTACTAAATATGTCTAGCATGACAATATGACGTAATGAGGCACATTATGATGTACATTTTCCCTTCATTGTCAATGACATTTACAAAACAAACATTGAATTAAAGACAAACATTAAACCTGTATATAGCGCCTGTATTAGCGCCCCTCAAAAACGGATCCAATGAATCGCCAAAGCTTAATAAATATATTGCTCATTTTATATTCCATCCAGGACAATCACAATCATGAGTTGTCCTGACTGAACTACAATACAGTCATTTTAGGCATGTATGAATTATACCAATGATCCTCAACCTTTTGAATTTCAAGCACCCCATGCATTAGGCCACAGACCCCTATTTGATACCATATTCTTCTCTGGGACCCCAGTCAACAGTATACAGTCTGGTCCCTGCTGGACCCAATGTTGAGAACCAGTGAATTATACACACACACACACACACACACACACACACCTGCGCTACGCCTGTGGGAGTGTGTTGGTCATTAGTCTGGTTGTCAGTCTAGCCTGATGCTGACATTTAGCACTGCGGGTTGCAACAGACTTAAATAATAAGATTTGGAATGGATGGTGTCTGCTACAGTCTGCAGTGTGACAGCAGGAAACCACAAATAATGTGGCCTTTAATTGGACCACCTTCTATTCTTTAAGAATTGTACCAAACGGGCGCTAATGACCTATTTCAACTGTTTTTGTTTCATAAATGTTAGTAACAACATATCAAGAAATCCCAGTGGTGGAACATTTAACTATAAATGCACCAAGTCTCTACATCTGTACGTTTGTATGTCTGTAATCCAAGTAACTTGAGAACCATTCGCCCCACCCTTTAAATTTGACACACGCGTTCCACACCCCCACAGGAAGTGCAGTGCCCGGTGTTGGACACACGGTCCAATATAGTCAATATACATAGCAGATCATGGTCACAAACATCATCCAGACAAGACAGGTTGGCTATAGTCAGGCGACAGTTATTCAGGTTCAATCGGGGGCACAAGTGTAAGGCGGTCAACATGAGATAGAAAAGGCACTTCAATATAGTCAATATACAAAGCAGATCATGGTCACAAACATCATCCAGACAAGACAGGTTGGCTAGTCAGGCGACAGTTATTCAGGTTCAATCGGGGGCAGAAGTGTAAGGCGGTCAACATGAGACAGAAAAGGCTGCCATGCTTTACTGAATTTGGAGATTGAGCCACGCAATGTATATTACATTTTTTCCAATTTAAAAAAATACAGTATGTCAGATATCCAACGGGAATGTGAAGCGGGGTATGTATGCCAGAAGCGTCACAAAAGCGTCAAGGTCAGATTGATATTTAGGCAGTGGACTAAGACTAAGACTGTATAAATATATTGTATATAACATAAAAAATGTTTTGTGAAAAATCACACCTGTGTGAAGTGAGGGGCGCTCTAAAGCCCAAACCACACCAGTAGGGACTCCTTGGGACAAAACCGTTTTTTTTTTTAAATAACTTTGTTTATTGGTTTTTTTCACAGAAGCATTATTGAGATAGAGTTTGAAAAAGAATAATTAACATTAACAGCTTCTCTTAAATAAACCCCACAAGTATGACATAAGAGTAAACACATTCAATTTCAAGGTCTCAAGGCCAAGGTGACATCTAGGGTTGCACTCATCCGCCGCCTCGCTGGAACAACCTGGGGAGCCTCCGCTAAGACGCTGCGTATATCCACCCAAGCCCTGGTCTTCTCAGCAGCGGAATACTGCGCCCCAGTCTGGAGCAGAAGCCCACATGCAAGAAAGGTCGATGAGGCAATCAACAACGCCCTCCGGATCATTACGGGATGCCTGAAGCCCACCCCTGTGTCCCACTTGCCAGTCCTTGCGGGAATAGCTCCGGCCGGCCTCCGACGGGAAGCTGCCACCCTCGTCCTGGCCAGGAAAGCCCAAAAGCAGGATTGGCACATCCTGCATGGCACCACCACAACTCCAGCGCCTCCAAGCAGACTCAGGTCTCGTCACCCCTACAACAGGGCAGCACAGGAGATGCTCAACGCCACCCCTGAGGCCATCTCCAGAGATCAGAGATGCATGGCTAGCAGCATGGCTAGCAGCGTGGAAGCAGGAGTGGGAGTCAGCCGGGCCCTCCCGCATGCATCGGTTCATCTGGGATCCAGGAGCTGGCGCCATAGGAGGAGATGATCTTCCTCGCAAGCAATGGACCACACTGAACCGCTTAAGAACTGGGGTTGGGTGCTTCAATGCATCATTGCAGAAGTGGGGACTGGCAGACAGTGCGGCATGTGAGTGCGGCGCCCCTGAGCAGACCGCCGACCATGTCATCTTCACCTGCCCCTTACACAGACCGCCCTCAGAGGCCGGCCTCTTTGACCTGGGACCAGAGATGCGGGCGTGGCTCCACGACACCGAGTTGGACCTCTAACGTTACACGAAAGAAGAAGACATTAAATTTTCCCCCCAAAGAAAAAGGACAACAGAAAACAAGACAAACTAACCTTAAATACAAGAACAGTAAAAGTTGAAAAATAAAAGGCAGACAAAAACAGACAAAACAGTACACAACATCCTATATATAAAAATAAAAAAACATAGGTACATGATACATCCATACTCCAATACAATACAATCCATACAATCCAATCACAGTATAAGCTACTTTTAAAACAAAAGTCCAGCAGACCTCACTCATCCCCAAGCAGAGACGGATTCAAATTCTGAATGAATTGAAAGAATGGACCCCATATCCTCCCAAACCTATCGGAAGAACCATTCAAGGAGTGTCTAATCTTCTCCAGTTTTACACAGTACAAGGTGTCCCTAACCCAATGAGTGTGAGAAGGGGAAGTGGGCGATTTCCAGTTGGTCAGAATTAGTCTCCTCGCTAACAAAGTGACAAAGGCCAAAACATCCCTCTCTGGTTTAGAGAGCGACGGTATTGAGGGAAAAACACCAAACAGGGCCCCCAAAGGTGTGGGCTCCACTCTTTGCCCGACTATCTTTGATAAGGAATTGAAGATATCGGTCCAATATTTGTGTAGAGAAGGGCAGAGCCAGAACGTATGGATGAGGTCTGCGGGAGCCTGCCGACATCTATCACACTCAGGAGACACATCGTTATATATTCTAGACAACCTGGCCTTGGTGTAGTAGACACGGTGTAGTAATTTACATTGAATAAGAGCATGCCTCGCACAAATAGAGGACCCATGTACCCGATGTAGAATTGTATCCCAAACCTCCTCAGTTATCTCCTCTCCTATATCCACCTCCCAACGAGCCTTTAATGAATCCAAAGACTCTGGGCGCAAACAACAAATCTCATCATAAATACATGAGATTGCACCCTTCAAGTTTGGCAACGGAGTCAGAAGGGTGTCTATAACAGAGTCATTAGGTAAATTTGGAAACGTGGGAAATGTTTTCTGAACAAAACTACGGACCTGTAAATATCTAAAAAAGTTCTGTTTGGGAAGTGTATATTCAAATGAGAGTTGCTGAAAGGATGCAAAGACCTTCTCCATATATAAGTCCTTGAAAGTATAAATCCCAAGACCTTTCCAGGTTGAGAAGGCACCATCTATCAAAGAGGGATGGAAAATATGATTGGCTGCTATTGGGGCATTAATAGAGAGTGAGTGCAATCCAAAATGGCGTCTAAATTGGATCCATATTTTTAGAGTCTTTTTAACAATAGTATTTTTAGTGTACAGGGCTGTTGAGGAGAGAATGGGAGAGTATGTTAAAGCCTTCAGTGACACTAGACCAGCCGAGTTTTCCTCCATAGCTAACCACGTTGGAGGGGGTTCCGCTATTTCATATAAGATCCAATATTGGAAAATCCTAATGTTGGAGGCCCAGTAGTAAAATCTAAAGTTAGGCAGAGCCATTCCCTCAAGAGATTTGGGCCTCTGTAGGTATCATACTATCTAATTTACTAAAGAAGGTCAGGGGGAGAAAGACGGGGATACATTGGAACAAGTATAAGAATCGAGGGAGAATGTTCATCTTTACAGTGTTAACTCTTGCAACCACGGATAAGTTGAGCAAAGACCAACGGTCAAAGTCTTCTTTGACTCTTTGCATTAAGGGAGCAAAGTTAGTTTTATATAGATCGTCATATTCACGCGAGACATAAACTCCAAGGTACGTAAACCCATCAGGAGCAATCCTAAAGGGGAAGTTGTGAAGAGGGTATGTCCTGGCGGCTCTATTAACAGGAAATAGTTCACTCTTGTTCAAGTTCAATTTGTATCCAGATATTCTACCAAATGAATTGAGAGTAGTAAGCGCAGCGAGACATACAGGAGGAGATCATCTGCATAGAGAGAAACCTTTAACTCCGACCCAAACCTAAATATACCGGTGATATGTGGATTAGTAATAACAGTGGGCTCAATGGGCAGCCTTGTCTAGTCGAGCGTTGTAGACGTAAAGTATTCAGATTGAACATTGTTCGTTCTAACCGAGGCTAATGGAGAGGAGTACAGCAATTTGACCCAGGAGATAAAACGTTCACCAAAACCAAACCGTTCTAAGGTGTAGAACAGGTAGTTCCACTCAACACGGTCAAACGCCTTCTCGGCATCAAGCGATATCAACGCCTCCTGGGTGTCGGGGGAGGGGAAGTTGTGAATGGCGTTGAACAGCTGTCTAAGGTTGGAGAATTAATGTCTGTTACAGATAAAGCCCGTTTGATCTGGAGAAATCAGTAGTTGGAGAGGGTATTCTAGGCGTGTTGCCAGTAGTTTTGACAATAGTTTAAAGTCTACATTCAATAGGCTAATTGGGCGATAGGACGTACAATCAAGGGGGTCTTTGCCCTTTTTTAGCAGAAGGGAAATGGAGGCCTGATTAAGAGTCTGTGGAAGACAACCCGATTCAAACGCTTCATTAAACATATCCAATAATAATGGGCCCAACTTGTGAAAAAACTTTTTATAAAAGTCAGCGGGGAAACCATCCGGTCCCGGGCATTTCCCACTCTTGGACAAAACCGTTTTAAGGTCAACCACACCAATGCAACGGTGTGGTCGCCCTTAAAAAACGTCTCGCCCCGTCTCGACCAATTGGTCATGGCAGTGGCGACCATTTAACAAAAATATTTATATCCATTATTATAATTTTTTTATAATACTGCAGGGGTATGCAAAGACTGAGAGAATCTCTCAAAGTGGAGCTAATTTGCTATATATATATATATATATATATATATATATATATATATTTCAGTTTTAAGGATACAATACATTTGGGGGTGAAAGTTGGAATTAGAAATAAATTAAAAGTGCAATGACACTTTGGTAGAGGTTTAGAGGCCAGATGCTGTGGCTGTTTGTGGGTTCTTGGCATGGAAATGTTAATTCCTCATTCATTAGTCTGGTGACTCTCTGGCCATCTATCTGATCTGTCACTGGCCTTTTAACACTGAGAACAAGTAATCAAATATTAAGTCTGGAGAATGACACAAGAATGGATGACAAGAGATTGTTACAATAAGCTCTATCCAAACGGGTCAAAGGTGAATCAGGCTCTAATCGTGGGACACAACTTGCAGCTAAATGACAACACGGAGATGGATTCATTAATGGAGTGAGATTGTTGGCCACTTTCTGCCTGCTAATGACTCATGTCTGGAATGAGCCTCGTGAAAACAGCCTATCCCCAAGACAACACATGAAGCCAACAGATTACACTATGATTTATCTAATTATTTTTCAAATATCTTAAAGTGCCTACAACATGAAATTCAACTTTTCAAAACATTTTGGTGTTTTTTGCGCTCCTTTACGTGTTTTCTATCCCAACAAATACGCAATTTTGAACAATCAGGCTTACTCATCATACAGGGGCTTTTATGGAAATTGCTCTCAGGAACAGCTCAACTGATTTGGTTGTGTTATGTCATCAGTATCAACCTACTTTGTATAATTCCAAATTAGCATTTCCACTTTGTTTACAATGTCTGCCAAGACTGCAGCTTAGGAAATCAACAATGGCATGCCATTGTTGATTTCCTAAGCTGGCATTACTTATTTACTGCCTTAGGCCAGTACCTCACCAACACTGGTGTGCGCCCTTTCCTGTTTTGTCTACATGAAATGGAAACAAGCCTGGGTTTATCTAGCATCAGTATTGTGAAATCTTCACTGAATATATGTATAGAATAAACAGTCCCGTATTTCCAGGTCAATGTAGATTTATTACTTCAGAGGAACTACAGCTAAGTCCTGCCCTATGCGGGAGCTAACTATCTCCATACAACGCCCTGGTAAAGTCTGTCCCGATAGCCAGGCAACTTGGTGTTGTCCTGGACAGTCAGCTCTCGTTCAAAACACACATCACAGCTGTCACTTGATCCTGTAGGTTTACACTCCATAACATACGACCGTTCCTCACCCAGGAGTCAGCCCAGCTCCTAATCCAGACAACAGTCTTGTCAAAACTTGACTATTGTAACTCCCTCCTTACTGGCCTACCGGCATGTGCACTTAAGCCCCTCCAACTGATCCAAAATGCCGCAGCTCGCTTGGTCTTCAACCAGCCAAAATTCTCACACGTGTCCCCCCTTCTCCGCTCCCTCCATTGGCTCCCGGTCGCTGCCCGCACAGAATACAAAACTCTGATGCTGGCATTCAAAGCAACCAAAGGCATGGCTCCCCCATATCTCACAAGTATGATCGTACCCTACAAACCCTCCCGCGCACTCAGATCAGCTAACGCAGGGAAGCTGGAGGTACCTTCACTAAAAACGCCGGGACAACGCCCCACACGTCCCAAATTATTCTCCCTTCTGGCTCCAAAACTATGGAATGCACTTCCCATCACAGTCAGAACTGCAGCCTCACTCCCAATCTTCCACCGTAGTCTGAAAACCCACCTCTTCAGACTCCACCATGGCCTGTAGCACTTGCCCTAGCCTAGCCCCTTAGATAGCATTTTATGTCGACTTACGTAGATAGTATTTTAGACAGACTTATAGCTCGTTACGTAGACAGCACTAGAATTGCATTTTATGTAGTATATTGTATATAATATAGTAAAGTATCTATAGTTGACATAGATACTCCACTGTTACGTTCTTAGTTTATACATGATTCATGATAACTACTTTTTATTATGTGATGTATGCTATGCTTTTGTTTTTGCTTAAATGCAAGTCACTCTGGATCAAGAGCGTCTGCTAAATGCCTAAATTGTAAATTGTAACATCAGAACATGTATCTCAGGCTTTCACACACTGAATCTGGTAGCAACTATACTGCGCATGACTTGACACAGTTCCTGAACAGTCAGTTAGTTTAGTTTATATGTTTATTTGGACGGGACAGCACATATTAATGAACACACATTCAGTGCAATGTAAATTTGTCGGATTTAGCAAGGACTAGACCTGTAGGCTACGTGCTCGTCGGCATGCACCGGCCTACTTGAGAACGGCAACTTGGGAACCTAATAATACCCGTTGTCAACTTGTCATAGCCCTTTTGTGCCCATACTGTATATGGAGATCTCTGTATCTGTCTGTCTGCCTGTGCCTGAAGAGTGCATACTAACTGTGAAAAGTGTAGTGTGTCAGGTGTGGGGTTGCCATCGCATGATGGCAATCAATTGCCTGAGGCAGAGGCTGGGAATTGCACAGGTGAGGGGACTTATGCTGATTAGGCAGAGCCTGAGTGG
Source organism: Protomyctophum parallelum (assembly GCF_964188405.1). Classification (NCBI taxonomy): domain Eukaryota; kingdom Metazoa; phylum Chordata; class Actinopteri; order Myctophiformes; family Myctophidae; genus Protomyctophum; species Protomyctophum parallelum. The sequence goes on along the minus strand of NC_139699.1, from coordinate 51,874,882 downwards.
TTCTGGAGAACCGTGGGTCCGACCGACTCGATACCGGGCACTGCACACACAGTCGGTGGGGCAAACGGTTCTCGAGTTATATGCATTACAACCATACACACACGCACGCAGACAGACAGACACGCAGAGACGTGGCGCATTTATAGTAGGATGCTATTTCCATCCGTAGTCCCTGAACAAACAGAAAACAGGCAACAAAACAAAAAGAGTACAATAAACATTACCAAGGGGGTACAAACGGAGAGAAAAAACAACAGTAAAAAGTAATGAATAAATTGTGTCATACAGCTATGCTAAACACAGTGTAGGTCAGCCAGTTGTTTTCGCTGACACTCAGTTCGCTTTGGCTTACTGTGGTACAATTGCATTATGAACAATTGCATTATGGATTCCGTTTTTCTTTTCTTTTTAAGTTAAAAGTGTAGGCAATGCGGCGCATCTTTAAAGATAATGCACAAGCCTGTCACATTCAATGATCCCATTACAGCTTAATTTACTTTCACTTCTGAGTTATAACTTATTACCACATAACAGTTTGGGAAATTGGATCGCATTCTGAGTGGTGGGTTGGTCTGTAACTATACCTGTACGGATCAATGGATGATGGGTAATTGCTTATGACAGAAAGCCAAAAAAACACAAATTTACACAAAATCTCTGTCTCTTGCGCTTCACATTAGCCACTGGATTCATCCACTCTCATACACAACTGAGCCTGTCTTTCACACCTCATTGTAAGGGACCCATGCCAGATTATTAAATCACAGTTTTGAGTCCTAGCGGCGACATTCGAAAGCCTATTATACTGGTTGTGGATGTAAAATCACACCCCGCTTCTCACCTAGTGCCTTTCGCCTAAAGTATAGTTTCTGACTGCGACGGAGGCCCGCCGTCTCAAGTGAACTTGAGCCACGTGAGACACCACCGAGTGAGCTAAAGCGAATGAGTTGCCGTGTCGAACCATGAGCAAACTATAGACACTATAACAGAATCTAAAATATAATTCACACACATACAATTCATTCATTTGTGAATGATAGTCAACGGACCAGCGCTGGCTCGAGCTGCAATACCAAATTCGGCCACTATGTCCATTTCGCCTCAGGGTTTCCTCCGGGTGCCGTCTCTATTCATATATACTCTAAGATCTGGACACATGTACATGTCAGTCAACCTATTTTCAGCTGCTGATTGACTCCTGTTCTTCCACTCACCATCGCTGCTATACTATTACACACATGAGTCACTTGGTACAGAAATATACATCAGTCACAGCTTGGAATGGGAACTGCACTGCTTGCGAGTCGCGAATGGAAAACCCTTCTTCGGGTGGTGCGGATGGCCCAGCGCATCGTGGGAGGAAGCAACTGAGAATCGGTACATGGTCAAAGCTCAGCTCAGCATATGGTCATTCGAAATGCTCACCTTAAAACACGCAAGCAAGGGACTATGGAAGGAAAGAGGAGGAGGCTCCAGAAGAGGGCAATAAAGTGTGTGCTTTTTCTTTCAAGAAGGCGAAAGCAACAGAGGCAAAGAAGAAGTCTGTCGAGCAACCTGCTGTCGTCAAGAAGACAGCAGCAGTTAGTCGTGTCAAGGATCCTTAGACTGCAAGGAACCCTGCAACTAACGGCCAAAAATGGATGCTATAAATGTTCACGTGGAAAAGGAGAAATCCATCTTCCTCAAATGAGGATGTAAATGCAGAGAAATAGACCAAGTTTAAGGAACAAAGGAAAAGGGAATTGCCCCTAAGAAGTGTCATGGTTCACAGATATAGGGGGAAGTGAAGAAGTACTGCCATTTGAATTCCTAAATGCAATGGTTTGACTCCCTGGGACCAACAGCAGGGCAGATATGATCCGTGTTAATGAGGGGAGTACATGTACAGTATGTAATGCAGGACAGGTCCCTAAATGTAATGGATTGACTCCCTGGGCCCAACAGCAGGGCAGATATGATCTGTGTTAATGAGGGGAGTACGTATGTACTGCAGTACAGGTCAAGCTGTGCAAGCATGTGTCACAGTGTGTGGGTTGTGTGACGCTCTTGATGTAGTGCATATAGATTCTGGAATATCAGTTGGTGACCAGTTCTTATGGAAACCGTTACACTGACTCACTGTAGTGACTGTACATGCACAGTTGGGGGTGATGGTTAAAGAGCCGTGTGTGTGTGTGTGTGTGTGTGTGTGTGTGTGTGTGTGTGTGTGTGTGTGTGTGTGTGTGTGTGTGTGTGTGTGTGTGTGTGTGTGTGCGTGTGCGTGTGTGCGTGCGTGCGTGCGTGCGTGGTGACATTTTAATTATCAGCCAGACTGGCCCAGACACGTCAATCGGTCAATGTCACTAACGCACTTTTCCTACCCCCTGCCCATGACCAGCACACACACATCGCACATAATGGTTTGTGCGTTGAGCTCCCCACCAGTAGAGAGGATGTTATAGGTGCAATGAAAAGAGAGAGAAAGGAATACCTGGGGCTTCAGAAGAGAGAAGAAAGGCGAAATGGCTCCATCACTTACCATTACCGGTACAGAGCCAATCCCTAGGGGGGATTTCTATTGGGCGATTCTCTAATTGGGTGCATACATACACATATGCGTACGTGCACACGAACAAATTGTGAATAGTGAAATTCGTCTTCTTGCATAGTTCCCATCGTGTTGTTATTTAGAAATGTGCGTGAGCATAGATGTATACTGTGTATATGATATACTTACTGTGTGAACGTTAGTTAAGGTGCTATAGTAGCCTAGGATTGATTGATTGATTGAAATATTTATTAACAGTTTGTAGAATTTACAGTACATTTTAAGCACAAACTCAATACAAAGACTGTTAACTGTGAGTGGACGACCCAATTAAGCATTACACTTGTTTACAACAGGGTCCACATTGTTCAATTCATCAAAACATTTAGAGACATACAAATAGACACTTCTATGTAGCTAAAGAACAGAACAGGAAGCAAAAAGGGAAAAGATACATATACAGTGAGGGGAAATGGGGTGGGGGGGGGGGGATTCAGATTTTACAGAGCCGCAGGCGTTTCGTTTTCACAAGAAAAATAAACGCCTGGACTCTCTCTCTCTCCCTATATACAGTATGTGGACAGACAAATCTGACAACTTTAAAACCTATAGGATCACTTTACAAACAGACATTAAAATCACTTATACCGTTTAGCCTGATTGTCAGACTCAGTGGAGTGGGCGGGGTCTATGGGCTGGAAACCAGGCTACTTACCGTTACCACTGCCATATAGTTCAAAAGTACTTATAATGTACTTAAAAAGTACTTAAAATGTATATAATTTTATTTGTCTTTGTATTATGTTTTTGTATGGATTGTTTTATCATCACTTTTAAGAGCCTGTTCAGAGAATACAGATGAAAATTTGCTTCTGGCAAACTCTGACCCATTTACATGGATTTGAAAAATGACTTGTTGTTTAATGTGCATTGTCCCTGTTAAACAAATAAATTGCCAATGCAGCAAGACAATAAGAGAACAGCCAGTGCCTAGAGACGGTAGAAGTTTAGAACTAGAACATTTTTACAGTATTAGTTGACATAATTGTCAGACACAGCAGACATCAATCATGGATACAAAATTGAGTGACTTCCTATTATAGCTGATAATGAGCAGTACTTCGCTAACTACCTCACAACCAACTTCTGCCCCAGGCTACCAAATATAAATATGTGAGATATAGTAGCCTAGTTGTGAGATGGTTTGCGTTACGACCCAGCCTAGGGGTCACCAGGTGCAACATAAAAATGGACTCACGTCTTAACACAACCTGTGAACAGACAGGTAAAAAGGTCAGGTAAATCTCCTCAGGGTGAGCTGCTGGACAAAGAAAACAACAATCCTATGCTTATTGCTTACCTTTAAACAAACAAAAGTACATATCTTACAGTACCTACTCGACAGGAAACACAAAGAAACTGATAAAAAAGGGCCACCCATCCCTATACCTGTACACTAAACCACAAATCATGAAGACCCAATAAAGGACTGCTGTGGTTGGAGGCTAGCTAGGAGAAACTTCCAGCTGTTGGAATTTCCATCCTGCCTGCCTACACTCCACAATTAATTCTATAAAATCTACACTCCACAATGCCTTCTATAAAATCTACACTCCACAATGCCTTCTATAAAATCTACCCTCCACAATGCCTTCTATAAAATCTACCCTCCACAATGCCTTCTATAAAATCTACACGCACGCACGCACGCACGCATGCATGCACACACACACATGCACGCACGCACGCGTCGTGTGACAGCCACATGTCAGTGTTGACCTTGCAGAGCAAATACAGCTGATAGGAGAACACAGTGTTCACAACCACAACTCTGTATAGTGTCTGCTCCATCTTTTCCCTTTAATAATACACTCTCCTCATTTGTTTATTATTATTTTTGGTTAGCTGGCATTGTGTGTTGTGTTGTGAACGTTGTGTTTGTGTTCCATTCTATTCTACGAACTGAAAAAGGTCATGTTGACCAACCTAGCTATTTCGGGGCTGTTTTTTATTGTTTGTTTATTTTCAATTTGGCGTTGTCTATGAATAGAGGGTATGTGCGTGACATCATCATCAAACCTGGAAGTTATGCAGGAAAGCCTACTGAGTGGAAAAAGAATAGTTTCTGACTGCCCATTCATCCAAACAGAAAAGTCCTATCTAATTAACAACGTTAAACAATGTTAAACTCACTTCGCCTCTCACTTTGCCGCTCGATTTGCCATTCACTTTATGTATGCCCTATTCCACAACCAATATATTGAAATACATGGTATAGAATATTACAGTACTGTCTATTGGATTCTGCTATGTAATAAAACACTATTCCTTTATCATTTAGAATTCTGTCCTGGTCAGAATATCCCTGGCCTTGACCCACTTCAATGTGTTCAACCCCAATCCTTTTTGTTCAGAAACAGTTCAACAAGGGTCATGGTAGCCTAATCTAATGCATGAACATGAAGAATGCTGCTGCCCATGAGGCAGGGTCAAACATGGCCGCTTACCTGAATTACAGCGTTGAACTTGAAACACATTGCTGTGGGCCTGCTGGACTTGCATTTACCCTGAACAAAAAAACAATTATCTTCGCTTATAAGCCTTTTTTCTTTTCAAATCAAAAGGAGGGCAGCAACCTGTCTACAGTATAATAATGCAGTATAAAAACTCAAAGGTTGCTGCGGGGGTGGGGCAGTACATCTGTTGATGGACTGAGAGAGAATCTATTACAGTAGCTATATCTTTTCAGGATTCAAATTAAAAAATCGCAATACTTTTGCGATTTTTGAATTTGAATCAGATCCACAAGCTTAAAACGTGTCGCTTCACGCCACGTTTCAATTGCTTGTAGATCTGCTATTTTTGATGCTTTGTGTGAGGCTGTAGTGTGTAGTGTAGATGTTTCTAAACATCACAAACATAGACTTAGACTCTTAGATCACCTTTCTACGTTAAGTAAAGTAAAGTTATAATAATTTCTTGTTTTGGGGAATAATTAGCTAATTATGCTAATCTATGAGTTTTCTTCGACGGGTGGCTGGCTTATCCGTAGTCGGCTTATCCGTAGTCAGGGGCAACAGCTCCACCAGAGTGCTCCAGACCTCGCTCTCCAGAGCATCATTAGTGACTTCCTCCTGGGGGATTCCGAGACGTTCCAAGGCCAGTTTCTTCCAACTGCGCCTTGGTCTGCCCCGGGGTCTCCTCCCAGTGGGACGTGCGTCGAGGACCTCCCTAGGGAGACGCCCGAGAGGCATCCTAACCAGATTCCCGAACCACCTAAGCTGCCTCCTTTCCAGGTGAAGGAGCAGCGGTTCTACTCCGAGTCTCTCTCGTGTGACTGAACTTCTCACTTCTAACTCTAAGGGAGATGCCGGCTACCCGTCGAAGAAAACTCATTTCGGCCGCTTGTATTCGCGACCTTATTCTTTCGGTCATGACCCACACTTCATGACCAAAGGTGAGAGTAGGAACGAAGATTGCTCGGTATAGACAGAGAGCTTTGCCTTCTGGCTCAGCTCTCTCTTCGTCAGAACAGTGTGGTACAGCGACTGCAATACCGCCCCTGCCGCTCCGATTCTCCGGCTGATCTCCTTCTCCGTCCTCCCCTCACTTGTGAACAAGACCCCGAGATACTTTAACTCCTTCACCTGGGGTAATGCCTCATTCCCTACCCGGGAATGAACTAAATATATAATATAATAATATACTATATTTATTGAGCATAAATACTTACTGACTTAGCCATAGATTGCATCTGATTCCCTGAGAGTCGCCAAGCTATAGTCAAAAGTTTCACAAAGCTTTCACTTCTTAATCACTTCTAATCAATTGCGCCATTTGCATTTCACCAACGACAGCATTTCACCAATGACAGCATTTCAATACTGTGCCTCTGTTATGTCAACAAAGTTCAATTTAAATCACATCAATCTCATGGGAGCAGTTCTCCAGTCTGCCTCAGAGCCTTTTTTTTTAGCTGTGGCTGAGTGAATAAGGCACAGGTGTCTGTGTATATTAATTAGCTCAGTCATTAATATGTAGAAAGATAAAAAGGCCAAGTTATTCCAATGAATTACCATATTTTTTTCCTCAGTCTTCAGTCATTCTTTCCTCAAATTGTCTCTAGTTTATGTTCTCCCCCTGTCACTCTTACTTTTGAATTATCCCTCATCTCTGCATTTTGTTCCCCTCTTTCTTTGTGCCTCATGCTCTTTACTTCTATCGTAATCTTTGTATAACCTTTTATAGGAGGCAGGGAGAATATAAATATAGATAGTGGGGAAAAGCTTCACCCTCTGTGTAATCATCACTGCTAAGCTAGAACTCTGGCTCTCCAATATCCCACTTTATAAACTCATCATGGGCCCCACTATACCCTCTAGTCTAGATGTTCAGATATTTCCAGGCAGAGTGCCACTGTGTCACCACCACACCAATGCAGTAGTTACTGAAGGATACAGTTATTTGTTCCATTATTTGATTATTGTGTGTGTGTGTGTGTGTGTGTGTGTGTGTGTGTGTGTGTGTGTGTGTGTGTGTGTGTGTGTGTGTGTGTGTGTGTGTGTGTGTGTGTGTGTGTGTGTGTGTGTGTGTGTGTGTGTGTGTGTGTGTGTGTGTGCGTGTGCATCTAATTTTCCAGCCTATACTGCTAAGGCGTTCCTCTGGGTCAGCGCCTCTAGGCTCTACTTACAGCCTAATAAATACACCAGCGTCTCACCGGTGCAACACTAAGGTTTGATTTGGGAACAGCTATAGTAATTTAAGTTTTTATTTTGTTTAAGAAGTTTGTAATACTCTGAAAGCAATAATGTCATTTTAGACAACGTACGTTTTCAATTCGTAAGATTTAGAACATTGGTTTACAACAGCGGTACAGTACACTGTGAGCTTATATTTGAAATATCTTGAAAGTGTGATATTTCTTGAACAACTTAACACAAATCTTCTCTTATGACACACACACACACACACACACACACACACACACACACACACACACACACACACACACACACACACACATCATATATTTGTGGGGCCATGGCACGAAAACGTTTAAGAACTAGTGATTTAGAAGGCATTTGTAGAATCAGCCCAATCAGGTACATTGAACAGGGCCATCTAGACATGAATCTGATATTTTTTATGTACTTTTATGTGTGTTGGTAGTTCAGCATTTTATGTTTTATGTTTCCAATGCACAGATGTGGAAAACAGTGGTACTGTTTACTGTGCATGGCGTTTGCAGAGAGAGAGAGAGAGAGAGAGAGAGAGCGCGCACTGGTGGCATGGACTTATGGAGGCATGTGTCATGAATCATGATACCATGACATATGAGGTTTACATGACATCACTGTTCTGCTTTCTGTTCTGTGTGCGTGCGTGTGTGCGTGCATGCGTGCGTTCTGTGGGCCCCTCATTGGTATGTTACCTTCTGTCCTTTACCAAAACAAAGGATGTGTCAGAACAGAAGCCCCATTTCTGAACCAACAATTCCTTATATGGCTGTGATTTTTTTTAGAACTAATTTGTGTACAAAGGGAACTACTATTATTATTATTATGAATGGTGCTGCTGCTAGCATAAACCCTCAAACAGCAGCTAATGGTGCCAGGGTAGATCTCTCCAGGGAGAGCCTACTGTATTGTCATTCTACTTAATTGATGAAGACGAACTCCGCAAAACCATATCACAGATGACATCATCCTCCTGTTCATTGGATACAATTCCCACCACCTTTCTCAAAGAGGTTTAGACAGTGTGATTGGAGATAACCTAAAAATTGTAAACAGCTCTCTACAATCAGGCATCTTTCCAGACTCACTGAAGACGGCTGTAGTTAGGCCCTTACTCAAGAAACACAATCTTGATCCCTCTGTTGTCATGGTATGCAGAAAGTTGAACCCAAAAGCAGAGCCAAACACAGGAACCAAGTTAAGGTATTTATTCACAATAAGTGAATGGGAAGGTAGCATAAAACAAACATGAATGCTGAGAAGAGCAGCCAGGCAGCAGGCAGACAACAAGCAGGCGGATGAACAGGAGAGCTGGGTTCTGGAGGAGAGGAGAAGAGCTTGAGTTGCAGGAAACACACAGGAGCAAAACACTATGAATACTAGGAACTAAGACTTGGAATACTACTAAACTATAACTTCACTACTAGGACACCAGGATACACTGGTTTAGAGACAAGTTACTACCATGAAAGGTTGTACAGTGATCTGGCTTAAATACTGTCAGGGCTGATGAGTTGATGGCCGGCAGGTGTGTCAATTGAGTGCAAAGAGGTGACTGACTGGAAGCTGGGAGGAAAGCCGACGCCCACACACAGCACAATCCACATACAGCATCCAAAGGCGTCTTTCCGGCGTTTTAGACAGCTGGTGGATGGAAAAGAAGCTCCACCCCCGCGGCTGACTGCCGCGACGGACAGATTCCCGGAAACGCTCTTGGAGCTTCTTTTCCATCCACCAGCTGTCTAAAATCTTGAAAATGACGTAAAACACAGCTTCTTCTGTCCGTGCAGGAATCTAAATTGTGCTTAGGCCCATACTGTCTGTGACATCTGTGTTGGGTAACTATATCGACCTATTTCTAATCTGCCCTTTCTGGGCAAGGTTTTAGAAAAATGCATCAATTGGATGTTTCTACAGAACAATAAGGTGCATAACAAATTCCAATCTGGCTTTAGGAAAGGTCACAGCTCAGAAACAGCACTTTTAAAAGTAATTCATGATCTTAGGGTGTCTGCTGACAAGAAAAGATTATCCGTTCTGGATGCATTCGATACGATTGATAATTACATTTTAATACAACGTCTGGAGCACTGGATAGGCTTGTCTGGTACGGCCCTGTCCTGGTTTTCTTCCTACGTAACAAACATAAATTATTTTGTCAATCTAGCTCAGTTTGTTGATATGATCAACAAACATACAAATAAGATCAACATATGGAATGGCAGAACAGGTCAGCTCCATATACGGAGATCTAAGGGTAGCAGCGGGGGCAGTGTCTTGAGTGTACAGGGTTTGATGAGGGCCCAGGTAGGGCCGGGCCTTAATTTTCTGGCATGTTGAGAACTCTAGTTTTCGCCGGCTGCCGGGCACGGCTGCACAAATAACTCTAGAGTTTGAATGGACAGGTATCAGTCAAAAGGGAGACAACAAAGAGGAAGTACGGGTGGGGAAGGATCACTATATGGATTGAACAGGTCAGCTCCATATATGGGGTTCTAAGGGTTTGAGGTTTGAGGCCAGATCTAGTGTTGCTGGCCGGCTCCATATATGCAGTTCAAAGTACAAATATTTAGGACGACCGTCGAGCCGATTCTACTCTATGGCTCCGAGACATGGACACTTTCAAAGAAATTACAGAAACGGCTGGATGGCACTTACACCCACCTTCTAATGACTGAGAGTGCAAAATCTCTCTTGGAAGAGCCACCCATCGACTTCTCTAATATACAGCAACCTTCCCTGTGTTTCTTCACTGACTAGTCCGATCTAGAAGAACACAATTAGCTGGCCACTGCTACAGAGCTGATCAAGAGGTTATATCTTCCCTTCTTCTCTGGAATCCTGCCTCAAAGCAGACCAGAGGTAGACAACTGTCGTTCCCTGATCGCTAGTCATCGCTAGGGAGTTGGGACACATTGATCAGTATGCAGGAACTGGGGATGGCAATGAAGGACCGGAAAGTCTGGCGTCAGTGGTGTGGCATTGCGAAATCCATGATCTGAAAATGATGATGATGCAGATCTAGGTGATGGTCGATGTCTTCTCCATGTATGGTTATCCAGGGTTAGATGAGGTCAGTGTCAATCTTCATATATGGAGACAGCCATATATGGTGGCGTGACGTGTCACGAGGTGTGATGTCACGAGGCGTGACCATATATGGAGTGATGTCACAAGGCGTGACCATATATGGAGGTCACCTGGTCACCAGCGTGACCATATATGGAGGTGTGACCGACGAACCGAATGACGGTTTTGCAGGTTGTCATAGTAACCTTCGGTCGCAATAAACAGAACAGTGTCATCCAACACCTTTATAACTTTCAACAAATTATACACTGTATTGTTTTAATAACCTTTATTTACCATGGCAGCAGCCTGGTAAAAAGGCAAAGCCTCTAGTAGACTGGGCCTAAAATAAATCAAACATCTGCTGCCATCTTCTGGCCAAGAAGTGTCAGACTCATAACACCAGATTAGTACATATGCCCAAGCCAAAAAATACTCACTCACTCACTCACTCACTCACTCACTCACTCACTCACTCACTCACTCACTCACTCACTCACTCACTCACTCATATGTTGTGGTGGGCCAGTCTGGGCCATATTCTGCGAAAATGTGCACATTGTTGTACTTCACCCAACAGATATGGGAGTTTTTTGTCATTAGTCATGTTTTCAAGCTCTCCTTGTGTGATTGTAATCTGTCGGAAGTATGTGCCTCTGATGTCTTGGTACAGTGGACACAGGCGTTTAGGAAATGTAGCTCAGTTTCCTCTTCATTGTGTGTGCAGTGGGTGCATAGTCTGTCTTCTCTAGGGAGAAGACAGACGGCCTTTCTCAATCGCAAGACTGTGCCAGTGTGCCTCACTGAGTCTGTACCGTGTAGCCTACCTAGTCAAGATTTTTCTTTGTTTTGGGTCGGTCATGGTGCTTATAGATATTCTCCTACAGACAGTGTATTCTCTGTTAAGGGCCAGCTATCATTCTAGTTTACTCGGGTTGATCTTTCCAATGTGTCAGATAGCTTTCGTTTTGCTGTTTTATAATTGGGTGTAGTAGAATGAGTTTTCCATCTGGTGTTCCAGGAGCAGCTGGATGAGGGGGCATATCTCTCTAGTTTCGCTGTGTGTGAATGCCTTATGTTATGGAATGCATCTGGGCCACTTTCTTTTTGGTGGTTGTAGAATTTATTGAATTTAAGTGCTCTCTTCTTTTTTTTTTATGAGTGGGTATCATCCTAATTCTGCCCTGCATGCACTATTTTGATGTTTGCATTAGTCCGGAGAATGGATTTGCAGAATTTAATATAGGGTCTCGGTTTTGTGTTTATCCCAGATTTTTTGAGGTCTTGCTTTGCTAATGGTCCCCAGATCTAAGTCAAAATTTAATTGGGATGTCTATATTTTGTATGTTTCTTTACTTTTGATGGCATAGAAGACCCTTCTTGCCTTGTCTCTCAGGTCAGCTTGGTTGAAGTTCTCTGTGCTGCTGATGTTTAGTCCGAGAGGTCATAGGCGGATCTAGAAATGATGGGCCCCTGGGCCACCGCCATGCAAAAGGTCCCCCACCACCCCGGAGCTTTTTTTTCCTTCTTCCCGACGTGGCGCATAGGCTACTGTCTGTACACATGTACGCATAACAATTATGACATATAGGCCTGCGATATTCAGATTTACAGCAAGGGATTGCTTAAAAATAATAAACAGACAAAAACTAAGCCAAATAAATGCAAACTGAGGGTTTAAACACTTGCAGTTATGTATCATGATGGTTTAGGACTTTTGGGGTTTTATTGACACAAATGAATAAGCCCATTGTTAATAACAGTGACAAGGACTGTGTGTGTCACTGTTACCCCTTTTTTGGGGGCCCCTGAGCTTGAGCCTCTTTGTGGTCACGCGGACGCTCAAGCTCAGGGGCCCCCCTAGCTCTGGGGCCCCTGGGCCTGGGCCCAACAAGCCTGTTGGATAATCCTCCCCTGCGAGAGGTAGGTATCGTTTTTTTGTTTTGTTTGTTCTAATGGGATTGTATTTAGGCTCACTCACTCACTCACTCACTCACTCACAAACCAGACCAGAAGATGGCAGCAAAACCCCTCTAGCCCGTTAATAGAGTGGGAGAAGAAGTCCTCCCCCGTGCATTATTATTGTTTTCTTCTTTATTTCCCCATGGCTGACGGTCCTACTGTGGAGTGTGGACATCTTATTTTACCTACTGTATACTAGTACAGTACAGTACAGTGATGATGATGTCCATGTCCAAAACGGACCTCAAAGCGTTGGTCAACGAGCGGTTGATGGTGGCTGCTGAGGAGATATTTGGTCTCTTTGAAAGAGTGCTAGTCGACTATGAGGAAGAACGGGAGATTGAACGCCAACACAATAAGCTGCTGCTGGCTGCTGGAGGGAGAGGTACAAGAAAAGTGTATTCTGTAGTTTTAAAGTTTTTGTGTCATCACTTAAATTTGGATGGGTTCTGATTCTTAACAATAGCGTCGACGTACTAAAGCATAGCGTTATGTTAGCTTCAAAGTCAATGGTCACTTTGTTCCATGTCATTCGACAGTCAGCATCCCTTAAAATGCGCCATTTTGCATCCCTCAAAATAACTGTACAGTTATTAAATAGGCCTACGTAGGCCAATCTATTTGGGAGGGTCAACCCTAACCCTAATTATGTATTTGGGAAGGTCAAGGTCAACCTTAACCCTAATTATCTATTTGGGATTTGGGAGAGTCAATTACCCTAACCCTAATGATCTATTTGGGAGGGTCAAGCGGGCTCAAGCCTGATATCAAGCCAGAGCTTGATCTACAGATCTACATGCTCATTTGAAGCATAGCCTAATAAGCTTCAAAGCTTGTCCATCTACTGTTGTTTGGAGCACTGGGCTAGACCATAATGATAGGTAATCACCAGGGATGCCAAATGAATGGCTGCACAGCAATGCAGCTGTAGCGTAATCTCTCTAACCATACATGTGAACCTCTAAATATCAGTAAGTATATTTGATTCACAATCAAAATCTGATCTCCTTTTTTTTTAATTAAAAATAAATTAAAATATTTTAGATAGATAGATACACATACTTTATTAATCCAGATGGAAATATCTTCAGCAGCGTAACTATGCTTTCTAGCCTACCTGTTGTGTATTTGGCCAATTGTCCAGTAAATTATATTGTGTATAATTTAAGGCTACATTTCTGTTTTGGTTTGTTATACTTTCCTTCCAGCCCCTCCTCTGCTTCCTGTTAGTGATGAGGATGTTGTCCACGAGCAGCAGCTTTGCATGCAGGAGAGGACATCCTGTGTGTACCAGAAGGATCCAGGACCTCCACAGGAGAGGACATCCTGTGTGTACCAGAAGGATCCAGGACCTCCACAGGAGAGGACATCCTGTGTGTACCAGAAGGATCCAGGACCTCCACAGATCAAAGAGGAACAGGAGGAACTTTGGACCAGTCAGGCAGCAGAGCAGCTTCAAGAGTCAGGGAATGTTGATGCCCAAGACTCCATGTTCAATATAATTTATGCTCAAAGTCTAAAAAGTGACCTTGATGAAGATGGAAGACAGTGCCCACCTCTATGTCAAAGTGAAGAAAATGCAGAATGTGACCCTGCACCTAGCACTTCAACTGACAAGATCAAAACAGAGCCTGATGAAGAAGGCTGCAAAGAAATAGAACCAATCAGTGACTGTTCGTCCTTTTCTTCACGGCGTTCTGTTGTAGAGAGTGAAGACAGTGGCAGTGATGAAGATTGGAGCAATAATAAGACATGTTTGAAAACAAAGAAACCACAGCAACTGGGAGATTTGGTAGAGAAACTATACAGTTGTAGTGTCTGCAACAAAAACTTTGGGCATAAGTACATACTGTCACGTCACATGAAGACGCACACTGGAGAGAAACCATACAGTTGCAACATTTGTGGGAAACATTTTATTCAGCAGTCCTATTTGCAGACTCATATTATTTCGCACTCAGATCAGAAACCCTATACATGTAGTTTGTGTGGCAGAGGATTCACACAAGTTGGAAATCTGAATGCCCATATGAGGATCCACACAGGTGAAAAACCACACAGTTGCACTGATTGTGGTAAAGGTTTCAGGCTGAAGTCAGATCTCTTCAAGCACACTATTATTCACACTGGAGAGAAACCATACGGTTGCACTGTTTGTTGTATGAAATTCAGTGCTCAGTCTAATCTCTCACGCCACATGAAAACTCACTCGGGAGAGAGACCATACAGTTGCAGTGTTTGTGATAAGAAATTCACTCGACGTTCACATCTAAATATTCACATGAAGACCCATGCTGCCATGCTGGAGAGAAACTTTAGTGTTGCCTGATTCAAAAATCACACCTGTGTGAACTGAGCGGTGCAACAATATACTTTTATTGTGATAGTTACTGTACTGTACGGTTTTGTTAGTTATGTATTTATTGTTATTGCGACCACAGGTCGCAGTTAACTATGAAATCGTGCATTTCACGCCCCATATATGGTCATGCCTCGTGACATCAATATTGGCCAGATACATCTCTACATCACCTCAAACCCTTAGATCTCCATATGGAGCTGACCTGTTCTGACATTCCATATGTTGATCCTTCACCATCCATCCTTCCTCTTCGATGACTCCCTTTTGACTGATACCTAGTTACCTACTACCTGTCCATTTAAACTCTAGATGGGCCTGCCCCAAAGTTATTAGTGCAGCCGCGCCCGGCAGCCGGCGAAAACTAAATTTCTCAACAGGCCTGAAAATTTAGGCCCGGCCCTACCTGGGCCCTCATCAAACCCTGTACACTCAAGACACTGTGCACTCTTAGATCTCGGATGCGTACACACGCTTCTCGCCCTCAGGCGTCTTGCTGGTAGTTATAGTGGTCAGTGTGAATACGGTAGACGCCTTAACAGACGACGTCACACTGATAAGAAACAGCATGCACGCGCATACCGGCAGCAGAAGAACCCTGCCTCTCATAAGATGCAATGGAAAAGTTCTAGCTGCACTCACGTGTAAAAAATGCCCCATCAAACTTTCAGATTTCACCCAGCGGTATTGCAGATGTTCATATGTCAAACAGACATACTATACTGTACATAGACACACTCAAAGCCAGTCATTGGAGTGGTGTGCACCACTCAAAAATCTGAACATATTGAATGATACATTTTTGATCAGTGGACATACAGTACCATTGTGCATCATGATTTGCACAGGAAGAGTGTAATTGCAATATACAACACAAAGACTTGCTTCTTGTATGGTCATTATATGTATTATGAAAATAGAAGTCATAAGAGTGTTGATAAACAGAGAAGGAGTTTTGATAAGAGTAGTAGTATCAACAAAATCCTAATGATACCCATCCCAATTTCTGTTAAATTATGAAGAGGCACTAGGTCATTTGTTTTGTTTTTTGCTTTAAGGTATGCAATATCTGCAGAAGAACGCTGACACAGCTGTCCTGGAACGTGGCCTAAAGAACAAGTGGAGGTGGCAGTGGCTAGAAGAGACCGATTCACAAGGGCAGAGATATGATGTGTGGTTAGCAAAGGTAGACATCCCAGGTATGGCCTGGTGTAAGATTTGTAATAAGAACATTGTGTATGCACAGAACGGCAAGAAGGTCTTTGCCAGGCATACTGCAGACCACCACCACAAAGGGATGCTCCACCAAACACTACAGCACACAGAAACTCTGCCAAATGTTCAATAAATAAATGGATTCTGGGTTCCAGCCTGAATCGCTGCATTCTATGAGTCTTTTTTTTGTCACTCACTACTCACAAAACAGATTGACGGAACGATTCAGGCTGGAACCAACCCAGGCTATGATTCTGCATCCAAAGCAACAGAAACCTTGTACACCAATAAAAGTTTGGTCAAAGATTGATATTTGGAGGTGTGTATAATATACCTGCTGCATAGACACCTGACTATGTGAAATCTCAAATTATTGCACCAATCTTTTATTTCAAACGGAACTCAGGTTAATTTGGTTGCATTTTCACACACACTAGTTACAATTACAAATGTATAAATTAATAATTGAGCAATGAGGATTTTACTCTCGTTTTACTGACGACCTTGATACATTCTTTAGATTGTAGGTAAGTCAAACAACGCAAGTTACGAATGTAACTATGGTTATGTGAATTCCTGGATGACTGCCAGTAGGCAGTAAACAATAGTGAATATGCCCTCTCGCGCTCCGCGCAGGTCGAGTCTTAATATAAACAAAGTCATGTGACGTGTAGGCTGCCCGTGCGTCCCGGTAGGCTATATAAGCACGTGACAGCCCACACCCGGCCTCTTAAGAATTTTCTCGCCCTGAAAGATTCCGAGTGACCGTTATTACTGGCAGTCATCCAGGAATTCTCATAACCATAGTTACATTCGTAACTTGCGTTATGTTTCATTCCTTACTGACTGCCAGTAGGCAGTAAACAATAGTGGATGACTCATACCAGAAGTGTCACGAGGAATTGAACCCACCTACTAAACTGCCATAGCAGCCAGTGGCAGGATCGCCGACGTCAGTGAGGATCCGGAGGCCACATCAAGGCGATAGAACCTCGAGAACGTGCAAGGGAACGTGCCTGGTTAACATAATCGGGGGGCAGAACCTTAGGCAAAAATGACACATTTGGCCAAAGTGTGACCCCAGTCCCGCCAGCCTTCCACCGAAGGCATGCGGGGATAATAGAAAATGTGTGGAGCTCACTCGCACGCTTAGCTGTCGTAACCGCTAACAGAAAGGCGGTCTTAATCGATACAGAGCTCAAGGACGACCCAGCCATAGGCTCAAAGGGCGCCTCGCTCAGTGCCTGCAGGACCAGAGGCAGGTCCCAAGCAGTGCCTCGACGTGAGCGAGGACTCTGGACGTCACCTGTTCCGCCTCCCTGAACGAGGGGGCGCAAATGAGCCAATCGTCTAGGTAGGGAAGTATCTTCACTCCCGACAGGCATAGCAACGTTAAGGCTGCCCTCATACACCTTGTGAAGATGTGGGGAGCCAGAGACAGGCCGAACGGCAGAACGGCAAACTGGTAGACTTTGCCTTGAAAGGCAAAGCGGAGGTACTTTCTGTGCTCTGGATGTATGGGCACATGAAAGTAGGCATCTTTGAGGTCTATTGTGGTGAACCACTCCCCCTGTGTGATAGCCTGTAGGACGTCGACTGTGCGAAGCATCCGAAATGGAAGGACCTTGAGGTGCACATTTAACCCTCTTAGGTCTAGTATAGGGCTGAGAGACCCATCTTTCTTTGGGATCAGAAAGTAGGTGGAGTAGAACCCCTCGTTCTGTGAACGTGGGTGAACCGTTGTTATTGCTCGTTTGTCCAAGAGCTTGGTCACCTCTTGAGACAAACACTGGGCCTTCACGGGGTCTGTGACTGAAGTCACCCTGACCCGTGAAGGTGGTGGGGGTCGGCGGCGGAATTGCAACCTGTAACCTTGGGACATTGTTGTAACGACCCATGCATCTCTGGCATGGTCTGCCCAGTAATTCAGGTGCTGCTGTGAAAATCTGCCCACCACCGGCCCCAGACCCTCAGGCTGTGCCTGGGGGGTTATTTGGGTACTTGGGGGGGGGGGGGGGGGCGCCGGCTATGCCCTCGCCCTCGAGCGCCCTCGCGGGCTGGCGAGGCCGCTGCCCACATCTGGGCTGATGTTGCCCTCGGCCTGCCGCCACCTGGTCAGTGGTCACGTTGCCAGGTCTGCGGCTGAGGATTCAAGTAGCCCAGGCGTCGCGGATCCCGTGCGCCACGTGGCTTAAGAGGGTCAACCGGGTGGTGCCATCGAGCCTCTGGCCCGTACTTACTCAGAGGAGAGTAACAAAAATCACACCTGTGTGAAGTGAGGGGCGCTAATATATTAAAGTCTAACTCATGTTGATTAGGCGATGTAATGGTGATGTAAAACAAACGGTGCCAACACAAACATTAAACGCCATTAACAATAAACAGACAATATGACATAAACGACACATTATGACGTAGATTTTCCCTTCATTGTCAATGCGTTTACAAAAACAAACTTTGAACTAAAGACAAACATTAAACCTGTGTATAGGAGGGACTAGTGCCCCTTTACAGAAGACTCATGGGTATCTCCTAGACCCAACATGTCACAAACGAGGAAGTACGGCAAAAGATCAGCCAAGCCATCGGCCCACATGATGACCTTCTGACAACTGTCATAAAGCGTAAACTGAGATGGTATGGACACATCACCAGATCCTCAGGCCTTGCAAAGACCATCCTGCAAGGCACCGTACGAGGTGGCAGGAGAAGAGGGAGACAAAAGAAAAGATGGGAAGTGATAACATCGGAGAATGGACACACTTGAAACTCTGCAGTGAGGCAATGAGAGCTGCCGAGGACAGAGAGGGATGGAGAGAGCTGGTCAACAGATCGTCTGTGGTGCCCCAACGACCCTCCGGGGTTACGGAAAATGTGAGGTGAGGTGAGCGCCCCTCAAAAATAAAGGGAGCTGACATCATGCCTTTACCAATACCGCTAAACCTTTTAGGCATTTTACTACTATTTAGAACATGTTTTTCAAAATAGTAAAAAGAAAAGTCCTGAAAAGTTTAGCGGTAACTCTGTAAGGCAGGGATGTCGAACTCACTTTGGGATGCCAAGTTGAAAGTAGTACAGATCTGCTCTGCTACTTAATTGTTTGTTTTCTTTATTGTAAATAAAGATGTGTAAAAAAAATCTTCTATCCAAGAGGCATGCGCTCAAGTTATGAGAATGGCAGATCTACACGTTCACAACTCGTAGATGAATGTGACGCGACGTGAGCTTGTACATCTGCTATTAACGTCGCGCGAGACGAGCTTCACTCGGTGTTGCCATGTCCGTTAATTATAAGTGAATTTGGGCTTGTTTTTCTGTGGTTGCTTGGTTTTTTCTTTTCCTTTCTCCATTCTTAGTAGTTTTTCGCGAAACTTGGCAATATGGTAGAGGGCTATGCCAAACAGTGAGGACATGAAGCCCACAACCATTGGCTTTGGGTGGCGCTATATCACTCAATTGTAAATGCAAACTTTGAACAGGCATAACTCATGAAGCCTTTGACTAGGAGGTCGTCCTTAGACGAGCCCTGCCACATCGTTCCTGAGTACATCCACATATGTTAATGTGGGACGTCCTCGTCACTGTCCGCAATAAAACGTCGATAGGCCTACACACATGCGTCTCCTCATGCCGAACAACTTACGTGGCTGACATTTGACCTTTGGATCTCCCTCCATTTTGAATTATATGAAACAGTTCAAATTCACGAACATTTCTACACACAAACTTTGGACCAATATCGACAAAATAATCGGTAGTAAAAAAAAAGAAGTTTGTCCAAAAACCATGGCACTTGTTTACACATGTGCCTTGACTCTGTCACTTTGACCAGTAAGCTCCCCCTCAGGTTTTCCGCCATTTTGAGCAGTTTGAAAAATGCTTATACCTTTTCTGCCTCGATTTTTGAGCAATTTGCGTGAAACGTCCTACACACATGGACCATTATCTGAAATCCGTTTAAGAGACCTTTGTACGTGGTTTAAAAAGTATTCAAGTCAAGATTTTCAAATATCCTATGTACTGCACTCGCAGATACAAGCAGACAAAATGAGTTTTCTCAGACAGGTGGCTGATAGGGTAAGAAGTTCATCGGAGTCGAGTCGCTGTTTCTTCGCTAGGAAAGGAGCCAGCTTTGTTGGTTCGGGCATCTGGTTAGGACACCTCTCGGGCGTCTCCCTAGGGAGGTCCTTGATGCACGTCCTGCTGGAAGGAGACCCCTGGGAAGACCAGGATGAGCTGGAGGGTTTACATCTCTAAAATATGCAGAGAACACCTCAGGAACCCCCAGAATTAAGTTACTAATGTTGCTGTGGAGACAGAAGTCTGTGGTGGAGCTGTTGCGGTATAGTCGGGTCGTGGAGCTGTTGCCTCCACGACCCGACTACCGATAAGCGGTTGAAGATGGATGGATGCCCATCGCAGCTCCAGGAAACCCTGCTGTGATTGGCAGTCGCTGTGATTGACAGTTATCGTTTTTGCAACTACAGTCTGCCTAAACTACCTAAACCTAACTCTAACCCTAACCTCAGTAAAACTATACCTAAATCTAACCTTAAGACCTAACCTCAGTAAAAAACTATGCCTGCCTGGGAGCCAATCAGAATATGGCTGGATCCTGGAACGGCGGTGGGAGCATATGGGATTCCAATTCTTCGCTTATTTTGGGCTTCATGTTTTCATAGAGCCGGTTGCTTGATTCACACAATCTGGCAACACTGGGCTTAAGTTCACACTTCCTCCTCTAGGGGCTCCTGTCCAGTGCTCTCCTCTGTGCTGCGTGTAGGCGTATATTCTTTCTACGTCCGAGCATTCTACGTCCGAGCATAGACATGGTAACGCCCCGGCTGCCTCTGATTGGCCTACCGACACAGCCGGTGTCTCCGAGGTGGAAGATACATGCTGGATAGTCTGCTGCGCGAGGTTACTTCGTGGTGGGAAATAAATAAATAATACAAGTCAAGTACGATATGTAATAGCTACAACAAGAGAATGACAGCTTGGCACGCGCGACAGCAACTTTTATTTTTGTAGAAGAGGTAAACTAATATTGTTTATGCCGTTGGCCAGGCTGTTTTTTGTATACATGTGTAAACTTTAAACATTATTGTACTGTAAAAAAAAAAATTACTTTTCCCTTGATCTTTATTAGTAGAGTAGTATTAGTTTAGTGTTAGTTTAGATTAATACACGATAATCAACACTAACACTTTAATTTAGAACACAGCCAAATCAAATCATAGTCGTAGGCCTACGTGTTCAATCAATTATTCAATCAAAGCAAACGGCACAAACAATATTACTTTGCCTCTTCTACTTTCTACAAAAATTAAAGTTACAAATTACTGTCGCGTGTTGCCATTCACTTGTAGGCCAACTTGTATTATTTCCCACCACGGTTGCATCTCGGAGGACAGGCAAGAGCGGCAATCTCGGTAGGCCAATCATAGTGAGACGGGGCGTTACCATGTCTATGCTCGGACGTAGAAAGAATATACGCTGCGTGCGTACGTTGCGTGCAGGGTTGTCTCTTGAGTCTTTAGTGGAAGCTCTGTGTTGATCGCTGCTGCTGCTGCTTTCACACGTGCACAATCGTTTCTAGGTAATAATAACCCACTCAGGAACTAGGAACTATATATGAACTGCGGGGCTGGGTTCGCAACGGCCTGGGTTATCGACATCTTTTTTGTTGTATTTATTTATTTAATAATAACATTGTGATCCATTGTGATATGAGCGGAGGGAGGGAGGCTGGCATACAAGGAACGACTTGGAACTTTAGCCTTGCCGGGTTAGCTTTTTCAAGCTAGCTTGGTAGTTAGCTAGTGACTGTCTGCCTGCTGCTGCCTGCTTCCACTTTGTTGATGTATCGCTAACGCCATTTAGCAGCAGCAACACTGCTAAAGCAAGCGGGGCTAACGAAACGCAGTCCATTGTCAAACAATACTGCGCTTATAAAAGGTGATTTTTGTACTTCGTTTTCGCCGGCCGGTGTCGCGCAAACTAAGTATATACCGGGGCTTTTTTGATAGCGTGGAAGAAAGAAAGGTGCTGCTGGTGTTGTTGTGCCTCTGTTGAAATACGAGTAAAAGTCCAGCGGTTTTCCCCCCCTTTCTTGTCACCTCCCTCCTCGCCAGGTTGAAAGCCATAGAAGCCGACCACCACCACCATGGGGGCATATCTGTCGCAACCCAACACGGCCAAAACATCTGCCGATGGCGGCAGCAGCATCATGAGTTACGGCTTCTCTGCTATGCAGGGCTGGAGGGTCTCCATGGAGGTGAATGAATGAGCTGTGGTTTTCAACTAGTGAGGGGGTTCCAGGTGGTCCCCTTGTGAGCTAAATGGTGGTAACCAAATGAACCTTAAAGCCCAAACCACACCAAAGGGTCGGGTTGGGTAGACCACACCAATGCAACTCATTGTGTTTTACCCTAAAACGGTTTTGTCCTAATCCGACCCTTTGGTGTGGTTTGTTATATATCTTTAACTCTTGAGAATGTAAGATTAAACCATTTGATTGATTTATTGTTTATTATTATATATGTTCTCTAGAGTAAAATTATAAATCATGTACAAGTGTACACAATTAGAGAATGTTAAATAATTGTTCTTTTGTTCAACATTTGCCTGTCTCTCCTAATGGTAGATGATGTTGGCATCAATACAGCATGGAATTATGGAGAAAATCTTATCCAACGATAACACAAGTTTTGGGTCTGAGATCTAGGTACTTAAATGTCATCAAATGGTGGTCTGTGGCTCAAATGCAGAATAAATAATGAAAAGGGTAACTCATGAACATGGCTGCAGTTGACATGTTTGTTCATTTAATACTCTTAATGGGATAACAACCGTTTAGATACAGCAGGTGATTTCCGAAAATGCAAAGGCATTTTTTAGACATGTCTGTAGTAACACAATTGAGGCTCATGAACAGTTATTTAACAATAACAATATAACAAGTTATACAACATGTTTACAGCTAACTTGACTGTATGTTAAAGTCAACAGATTTGTTTGTGTCCCAACAGGATGCTCATAACTGTATCCCAGAGCTTGACGAGGAGACGGCCATGTTTTCTGTCTATGATGGCCATGGAGGTAAAATAGCCACACATGCACTCGTTTTCTGTACTGTACTTCAAAAATGTCCCATAAACTGCATTCTAAAAGTTGTTCAAATGGTACCTGGAATACTCTCCTTAAGTTTGTTATAGCATTAGGTTTTGGCACCATTTTACTTGGCTTAAGGTTAGGAATAAGGTTAGCTAGGTTTAACCGTTTAAGTATAGTTACGTTTAGGAATACCAAGCTGAGCAGTTCCACCGGTTGTATGATGGTGACTGTGTTTTGAGACGAGCTTTCCAGTATGTGTTCAACTAAACTTAACAGGTCCACACACATCAGAGAAATACAATTTCAGTTGACTCCTACAACTTTGTTTCTCTGTCCTCTAAAGGCGAGGAGGTGGCTTTGTACTGTTCTAAGTACCTTCCTGATGTCATCAAGGAGCAGAAGACCTACAAGGATGGCAAATTGCAAAAGGTGAAAAAAATGCGGCCATAGCCACATGGGCTGACCCCCATCACATTTGTGATGACAGCTATGACTGTTTTTAGCCCAAGGAGTGTTATTTTGTGCAAAACAAATGGTAAAGGGTGCATTTATATAGCTCCTTTATCCAAGGCACTTTACATAGATTGTGCATTACATTCACCCATTCACACACACATTCATACACCGATGGCGGAAGAAACCATGCAAGGCACCATCCAGCACATCAGGAGCAATTAGGGGTTCAGTGTCTTGCTCAAGGACACTTCGACACTAACTCTGGGGGAGCCCGGGTTCGAACTGGCAACCTTGCAGTTACCATCCAGCCACTCTACCCCTGAGCCGCCGCCCCCAAATGCTTGGAATGGGTTCAGAATCATGAAAACCCCCAAGTTTGGCCATAGATCCCCTAGTTTGACCACAGCCACTTGCCTAAATGTGCACATTTGTGATGACGGCTATGGCCGTTTTTTAGCCCAAGGAGTATTTTCCGTGCAAAACTAATGCTTGGAATGGATTCAAAATCATGAAAACCCCTTAGTTTGACATGTCACATGCTACTTGAAACATAATGAAATTTAGAACATTTTGCCTTGTTGATGTACCCAAACTTTCAGCAGCTGTCAAAAGGTGAATTGAGCATGCCATGGTTACTGCTTCTATGTGTCTGTATTTCTGAATGGTTGTGTGGTCCCTGGTAGGGCTGACCTTCGATTACGTTTTTGATGATCGACGCTTCGATATAAATTTGTTTCGATCTTCGACGCTTCAAAACCCAACGGGGGGGGGGGGGGGGGGGGGGGGTGTGCGATGCGAGGCGAGCAGTGACTCTTTGGTTTAAACAACGCTATAGCGGAGAGAAAGGCATGCTTGGATTGGTATCATTTATTTTAAACCATAAGCCTTTAGGGCTGACCAATGAACTATAGGCTTAAAATAAAACGGCGATATAGCTGCAGAAGATAGAGAGGAGCGCATATTGGATTGGTCTTTTATTTAACAACTAAACAGCGCCTGAAACAGGCATTACCTCTCCATCAAATAAAAAAATATATAATCCAAACTCCTCTGTCAATTGTAAGCGAACGGTAACATAAATGAACTCTTCAAGCCTGACACTTGTCAGAAATAAAATCAACCACGGTTAATTTGATTGATCATAAAGTTAATGTGACTGTGAGTGTGCGTATGGGAAAAAATATATAAACTTCACAGATTATAGATCACTTAACAATCTGTTGAGTATTGCCTGAATAATGCCACTAGTGAAATCCCATTTTTATCGACATGCGATGCCGATGGAGAAATCCCACATAGTTAAATTACCTCATAGTCATGCTGCATGCGCTGTTGGTCGAAGAATTATAATCCAAGGTTTGTCAATCATATTATGGTTTATGGTTGAAAGTAAACCATAATAAGTAAACTTTAAGAAGATATCTGCAGTCATTGTTCTGCAGACAGTGCAGAGCGCATGAGAGCAGCTCCGCTTGCTAATTGAGTTGACATTTGCGCAACTTCACTGCATGGCATTACAGTAATTAGTTATTTGCCAGCACCTGCTCCAATATAGGCCTAAATCAAACTTTATTTATATAGCACATTTAAAACAATAAAAGCTGACCAAAGTGCTGTAGGCCTACAGGCTGAAACAAGTGGAGCATCACCATCGGCGCACAAAAAAAACATAATTAAAAGAAAAAACACAGGCAAATAGGCTACATAATTACAATAATACGATCAGGTGCAATTAAATGCCAAAGAGAAAAGGTGTTTTGGTCTGGGTCTGTAGGAGCTGCTCTGCTGCATGGGAGTTCACAGTGATGGAACAGGTCAGTCTTCAGACAAGAAAAAAAAAAAGATATCGCTGGCAACGGCAAAATCAATTCTCCGCATCGCCAAAATAAATCTATAGGCCTAGTTTCATTCGTGCCATTATACTCAGCCAATATGCACAACGCAGCGCATGAGATTGCAGATCTTTGAATTTTCGGTGCGCGCACTCACCATGTGAATCCAAGCAGGTCCTCACAAGTATAATGTAGCCTACACCGCCAGGCTCCACAAGGTTCTCAGCGCAATGGCGCGTCGATAAAAGTTTAGATTTTATAGTGGCATTATTCAGGCAATACTCAACAGATTGTTATAATTCCATGTGATCTATAATCTGTGAAGTTTATATTTTCATTTGGGTGTAAGTAATGTTTTTATATGACTTATAAAACATGGTAGCCTATATTTAATGTCCACTGAGCTGTGGTGCGCTTCCTTGTTTTTAACACGAAAAGAGGAGGCGTTGCGAGGTGCTGCGAGGCGCAAGCATGGCTCGCGGACCAAATGGGGCCGTCTCGCGGACCAAAAGCGGCCATTTTTTTTTGATTTTTTTTTTTTTTTTTTGTTGAATTTTTCAAATTTTTCCCGTGCGTATCGATTGAACGTCGATTAATCGATTTTTTGGGGGTCAGCCCTAGTCCCATGTCTGCTGTCTGTATATATGTATGTTTATCTCTGTTTATTTTATTTTCAGGCTCTGGAGGAAGCCTTCCTTGCCATCGATAAAATAATTACAACCGAGGAAGTGATCAAAGAGCTGGTCTTGATTGCTGGACGACCCACTGAAGAGCCAGCCAATGAGGCGGTGGCAGAGGAGGACGACGGTGAGTGGACCCATACAGTTGGCCTGACATGGCCAGACTAATAGCACTGTGATATCAGTCTGGAACCTGCATCTCCAAGGGGCGAATTAAAGATTTCTATGGTTTCCAGGCTACCATACTGTGTCGCTGAGTGTAGACAAATAAGACTATGATGATGGTCTTATTGATCCGTTGTTTATAAGGTGACAGAAAACGTTGAAATGCTCATCTCATCCAGTGAGAGAGGGAGCGCTTGTACATTCAAAACTGCTGCATTTT
The DNA here is from genome assembly GCF_964188405.1 of Protomyctophum parallelum. Lineage (NCBI taxonomy): Eukaryota > Metazoa > Chordata > Actinopteri > Myctophiformes > Myctophidae > Protomyctophum > Protomyctophum parallelum. Next base: position 51,848,545 of record NC_139699.1, on the reverse strand, counting down.
AGTAGTGATCAACTACTGGTAGTCAGGGTAATTGCAGGATATATAATATTTTCATCATCATTGATCAAGAACATGTTCACATGGTATTGAGTACAGATTCATCTACAGACGGTATACAATAAGCTGGTCATAAATAACGTGCGTAATGTCTAAGCTATAACAGACATGCAATTCAACTAAATCCCTTACCGATGATGCTAATTAAGGCTCTCTTCCATAGTGTTTGTTTGTCATGTTTATTTCGAATATGCCAATAAAACAGTATACATATGTACACCCTAATACTATCCCATATACTTACACACATACATCCATATTATACATATAAAAACTTGTCTATTTTAATTATGTAGACAATTAAATACCAATATAGCATAACATTATACATAAATATAATATATTTTGAGTACTCGTGAATTAATGATTTGTCTACAGTGGTTCTCAAACTTTTTGAGTGGTGCAACCACTCCCTTACGGAGCTATGTGTGTGGCTGGGTGGGTTGCTGGCTGGCTGGGTGACACGAGATTAGACATGGCAGAGTCCGCGACTGGCACTGATGGACTGTTTAAAAGTGGGCCGTGATCTCATTGGACTAAACTCCCAACTAGCTTGTCTCGAGCTGGTGATGTGGTTTGACTGAGCGACTGTTTTCGTCCAGTGATGGCGGGATTCTTTCTTTCTGCATTTCTTGCTTCACCGTCAGGCGTCAGCGCCCCACACTGACTGCAACATGTTAACATCGCGCATGACAACTATAACTCAAATGTCAACAACTACCCCAGCTGCAAATCTGCTGTATATGCAAGGCCACTGCTTTAGTACTGCACTGTGCTGATGAAACCACAGAAACAATTACTTAGGTTTGTCTACAATGATGTGTCACCTTGTGGATTTGACAGTCGACAATTCTGTGACATCTCTACCATCAACAGCCATACGATATCAAGTTGGGACAGAAGCAATCATTCTTTAGGACTTTGACCTTTTTGTTTGTTGGCAACAGGAGAACAGACAGCCTAAACACATTATCTTGTGATTAAATTAAAAAAATAAAATAGGCTTAAACTTTCATTGTTTGTTCATCTTCAGGAGTAACTAAGATAGTAGTAATAATCATACAACCCTAACATGTCTAAGTTCTAACATTACATGTTTCTGACTCAACCCTCCTTCCCCTCTTCTTTCCCTGTGCAGTGGACACGGAGGAGGCGGCTTTGCTTCACGAGGAGGCCACCATGTCAATCGAGGATCTGTTGGTGCGCTACGGCCAGAACCTCAACGCTGTCAAACACGCTGCTGCAGCCAGGTAATTCAGAGCCTGTCTCAATAAAACTGCTGTGACGAGTGATGGTTATTTTTGGCAAACGTAACATGTAGTCTGTCCCTGTACTGTTCTATATTTACAGTGGGGTGTCATCTGTTGGAAAACTGTTGCCTCGTTACTGCCTTTGTTTACGGGATTTATGGGATCTCATAGTTAAAGGTTTATGTCTATCTGGAGGGCAGACATTTTGAGAATTTGTAATATGGTTATTATGTTTAATTCAAGAAGGTTTTGGACACTAATCACATCCCTGCTGCTGTTGAGCAGGCTCTGTTAGTTCTGCTAAGTCTCATTGCTTTCTGCTCCTAGTGCGGCTGCCAAGAAGGCCTCCTGCCCTCACCCGGAAGCCACAGGGGAAGGAGGAGGAGCGAAAAAGCCAGGTCTGAATGGGGAAGTGGAGGAAGAGAGCAACGGGAAGGTGAAGGAAGGAGAGAAAGCATTCTCAAAGTTGCGAGCCTGCCGCAGAGCTGCGTCTGGAGGGGGTTCTGGCAGTGCAGACTCCTCCTCAGGTAGGCTGTCCAAAGGAAACCTTGAATCTGTAAAACCGAAAGACAGCCCTGCTTTCGTCTTTATACAAGCTGCTTTCTTATTTGAACACTGGGAAATGTCTGGGGGATCAGTGCGGGACATTGTCCGGTGTTGGCCTTTTCACACATGGAGAATGTCTGTTTAACTCCTCCCCCCGACGCTAGGTGGCATCATTTCCCATAATTTCCCAAGTGTTTAAAGGAGGATTTTCAAACCGCCATAAGTCCTTGGTGGATTTTCTGCCATCCACATTTAGGATTTAATTTGTACCGAGACGCTACCACCATGTAAACGCTTCTGAGAGGTAAAGAGTGTGTGCGTGTTCCAATGATACTAGAGTGTGTGGGGGGCGGAGGGGCGGGCAAACTCCGACTTTTTAAAGGGAACGTGTATGCTGGCACCTGGAACTGATGCATTCACTGATGCATTCACTGATGCATTCACACATGAAGGTAAGTTAAGGTGAGTCGTGGGGTCTCGGTAGTAGACACACATTAGCTACTACCACTTAAATGTAACGGCCTTAACGAGATGTGCGAGGATCAAATGCAATCTTTTTGATTTCCACAGACCATGACGGATACATTGCATTGCCTAGAAAAGTCTAAAGTTTAGACCTTAGTCGTCTGGAGACATGGAACTCCAATGAACGGGCTACAACAGTGTGTTTTGGGACAGTCTGAATGTAGATTTCCCCAGACATATCGGTAGGCTTTGATATTTTACATATAGTGTGTGTGTGTGTGTGTTTTGTTTTTTTTTGCTGTTTTTCAGACGGGTATATACAAGTGCTCCGATCGATCCGCCAACGATTGGTGATCGGACAATTTTCATTCCAAATTACTAGATCGGTGATTTACCTGATCTAGAGAAACCGATCTTACCAATGGTACCAATTTCCAAATACCATTTAAGTGGTATAAAAGTCATTAAATCAAATGTATAGCATATTGTTTTGCATCTTTGTGCAGGCCGAAACATTCTTACCTTCCTGCCCACACACAGGAACAGTTTTGATGTGGGTTTTGACATATAATTCTATTAGAAATATTCAAAATTTCCCCTTAGCACAAGATCGGTATCGGTCAATCGTGAGAAAAACACGATCGGTCCCAAAAACCTTAGCCTGGCCCAGTCAGCCTGCTTTCTGGTATAGTGGGGCAGGTAGCGCATGGAGCAAGAGCTGTATGAATTCACCAATCTGAGCCCATACCCCCCTCCCTGGTAGAAGGCAGCAGAGAAAACTGATGTCACCCTTTTGAGCGACGCCCCTCTGCACAGTTGTTCACTCCCACTCCTAGACCAGGAAATGTGTCTTGTTCCCCCAGGCTTTCGTTTTTTGGCCGAAATGAAAATAGATTTCTGTGTACAGAGGCTACAAAATCCCTGATCGGAGCACCTCTAGTTGTATAGTGTTAACAACACCTTTCCCTCTCTCCATGTTCTCTAGGTGGAGCCGCTGGTCCAGAGAGCAGCAGCGCAGGAGGGGCGAAGGCCGGCAAGGCGGGGGGGGACGCAGGTCCCTCCTGCTCATCTTCCTCCAAGGCTCCAGCAGACGACAAGTCTGTGTTCTTTGATGATAGTGATGAGTCAGAGGAAGGAGAGGAGGAGGAGGGCAGTGATGATGAAGAGGTGAGGGGTAGCAGTAGTGTTGGTTTCGTCTACTTAAAACTAGGATTTAAAAAAAAAGGTACGTCGACCGATACCGCCCTCATGTACTCTTACTCTGTACTCTGACCCGGCTCCCGGTACTTTGACCCGAGTAACAACACATCCAATTGACACTAGGCTGAATGAATGCGTTTCTCTCAGAAACGGGAGCAAGTCTGACCCGACACTGCAGCAAATCGCCAAATACAGCCGATCTACAAGCAGTAGTTTATATCGGAGATCCATCTGCATCTATGAGAAAAGGGGGGTAAAATGTGTGGTTACTCAGCAAAAATACTGATATCGTTACTCGGTATCGGCAAGTATTAAAAAATTTGTACTTGGTCTGAAAAGATTGTATCGGGACAACTCTAGGTAGGAGTCTAGGAGAGGGAAGGGATAGCAGCATTTCTGTGCTTGTTTAGATATTTAGCTAATGGTTCAGGTAGAGCATTTGGTCATCCCCCCCCCCCCCACACACACACACACTCCCTGTGCTGTCTGGTGATTGAAGCAGAATAATATCTTATATAATATGATATCTTTAACCCATTTCGTTCCCCATTCACATAATCTAAATAAATGTCTCAATGTTGACGAGACTTCATTTTGCTCTTCATTTTGCTCAACATCCCATTCACCAACCATCCTGTCTGGAGCAGGACACCAAGCTAAGTGTGTTTTTGTCATCAGGACGGCAGTGAAGAGGAGGGGGGTGATAGCAGTGACTTAGAGGAAGAGGATACAGAAGAGGGCGAGGAAGACTCTGAGGATGAAGAAGAAATGTGCCTACCCGGGATGGACGGCAAGGAGGAGGTATGTATGAGATGGACCAGTTCCATGATGAACGATCTGTGTGTAGGAGTGTAGATGGGTGAAATCCATGAAACGGTATGCCATTCCTAACTGAAGTGTAGATGGGTGAAATCCATGAAACGGTCTGCCATTCCTAACTGAAGTGTAGATGGGTGAAATCCATGAAACGGTCTGCCATTCCTAACTGAAGTGTAGATGGGTGAAATCCATGAAACGGTCTGCCATTCCTAACTGAAGTGTAGATGGGTGAAATCCATGAAACAGTCTGCCATTCCTAACTGAAGTGTAGATGGGTGAAATCCATGAATGGTCATTACTTTCACCAAGAGGTCCTGTGGTCATTTGTGTCCAGTAGACGTCATTGGCGTTTAACTGATCTAATCTCTACTTGACTACTCTAGCGTCCCTATTCTGGGCATGCCATGAGTCTCATGATAGTCGAACATTCAGTGCAAATAGGCAAACTATCAAGAGAAATTTAAATTGGCTATTTTCGGTGAAGAGATTTGGTATAGAGGGGAAAAAAGGTACAACAAATTATGGTATATTTGGGTTTATAAGTGGTTAACTGCTCTCTGTGTGTGTGTGTGTGTGTGTGTGTACAGCCTGGTTCAGACAGTGGCACCACAGCAGTAGTTGCCCTTATCCGAGGGAAGCAGCTGATTGTGGCGAACGCTGGGGACTCTCGCTGCGTGGTGTCTGAGCGAGGTAAGACCACTATCGGTTAACCTTCCAAAAAATATTGCTAACGGTCCCCGTGGACTTTACTTTCAGTCAACAAGTCGTGGCATTTAAACATACTAATAGTAAGTGCTCAAACGACTAATGGTGGCATGAGTGAGCATGAACAAACGATCTTAAAGATGGAGTGCTGTGATTTTTGTATGCGTCTATGGAGTTAAAGGCGTAGTGAAATGAAAAATACGTTTTTCACACTTTTAGACCACATCCGTGGTCATCATATGAGCATACCTAACAATGGATGCCATAAATTCTAATTTTTGTGTATTTTTATATCAAAAGTCCATACAAATCGAATTTGAATTATTTCCTGAAAACGTACTGCGTGATGACGTGTCGAGGCCCACATCGATGAAAGCCAATACAAATGAAGCTCACCCGTTTAATTCCCCATATCTGTGCATCCGTCCAACACAGGTTGGTGCTAAGGTGAAAACCAGGTATACTTAATGAACTGGTGTGTGTGGCCACATAAAAACATAATTTTAACACTTTCTGTACACTTTTTTTGAAAAACATCTTCCTAGTGTAATAGTACCTGATGATGCATTTTACAGTGTCATTGAAGGGCAAAATGTATAATGTGCCCTAATACTAACCTAGGTCATGAGATGAGAGTTGGAACGTATGAAATGTGATGATAAACCCATTGTGTGACTGTTCCTGTAGGCAAGGCAGTTGACATGTCATATGACCACAAGCCTGAGGACGAGCTGGAACTGGCTCGCATCAAGAATGCTGGAGGGAAGGTTACAATGGATGGACGCGTCAATGGAGGACTCAACCTCTCCAGGGCTATTGGTATGACTGCATATTTGGGTGTAGAGTAGTGGTCTGGTGTGTTCAATTAATCGATATATACTATTACTCCAGACGATATGTGAATCGATAGAGGCTGCTGTATCGATTGTGTGTTTGTACTGTATGTCACTTGGTGGCCACGAGGTGGCTTTTATTTTAATTTAAAGCTCTCTGTGGGCCTGAAAGTGTTGTATTGTATTTGTGCAATACTTAAAGTAGCTATAAGCAATAATATGTTTTAATGTTTTTCTTCTTTTTTTTGGGTATTCAGACAGCCAGCAATAAGTAAAACGCTCTGTGTCTCTGTGACACATCTAGGGGCCACAATCTGCATTCAAAGATGTTCCTAGAAACTTGGTCGAGGAAAGAAACCCGGTCAAAATGACTATCAGGAAGGAAGTAGACAGGCAAATCGACCAATGACAAAGCTTCTAGGAAAATCTTTGAATGCAGATTGAGGCCCCTAGATGCGTCACAGCAGGGTTTCCTGCACAATGTTGTTGGCATGGCGCTGCGCCATGCTTGAAATAAATCGCGCCATGCCAAGCTTCAAAAGAATCATAGTGTGTGTGATATGAAATGTCCAGTACCTCCCCAGTGCCTCCTCCAGTGTCTGCCCAGTTTCCGCCAAGTGCCTCCCCAGTGTCTGCCCAGTGGCTCCCCAGTGTCCCCCTGAGTGCCTCCCCACTGCCTCCCCAATGTCTCCCCAGTGGCTGCAGTTTCTCCCCAGTGCCTCCCCAGTGTCTGCCCAGTGCCTCCCCAGTGTCTCCCCATTGCCTCCCCAGTGTCTTCCTAATGCCTCCCCAGTGCCTGCCCAGTGTCCCCCCAGTGCCTCCCCAGTGCCTCCCCATGTCTCCCCAGTGCCTCTGCAGTGCCTCCCAAGTGTCCCCCAGTGTCCCCCCAGTGTCTCCAATAGCAATACAAGAGCAATAATACAAATTAATCTTAATTTATTAATCAAATTAATTAATTAATTAATCAAAGGTCCCCCCGCGCCCAGCACCATGCCAAGGCCTTTTCCTGCAGGAAACACTGCACAGAGACTATTTCTTGGGAGCGTTTACCCATTGCTGGCTGTCTGAATACCAAAATAAAGAAAGAGCTCTTGTAGTAAATACATGGTCATTATTTGGAATCACGTATAATATTGTATATTGTTAGCGTTGTATCGTGGCCTCTGAATCATGATACATCGTGAGGTTGCAGCCAATTACCCGCCACTAGTAGTGGTTCTCAAAGTGGATTCCAGGGACTCTCACAGTGCAACTACCGGCAAACGCCGGCGATAGTGGGAGATTAGGCAATAGCCAATTCAATTAATGTGGCGCTCGCATTCTCCCGCTGTTAACAAGCACTGTCAGTGTTCCTTTAGGGGAGTCTGGGGGGGGTCTAAATTAACCCATACAAATCTGTAACGTTTGGTTACATTTGTATACTGTCAGAGTTAAGGAAAGACCTTGTGTAGACGGGACTGATATGTGGTTTACCTTGGCGGTTTACCTCAGTGTCGGCGGGAAAAAAAGGTTGAGCATTTCTCTTTTTATGTCCGTCATGCAGGTGACCACTTTTATAAGAGAAACAAGGCACTGCCCCCGGAGGAGCAGATGATCTCATCGATGCCCGATGTCAAAGTACTGACGCTCCACGAGGACCATGACTTCATGGTCATTGCCTGCGATGGCATCTGGTGAGTGGATATCAATTTGAACTGCTAATGGTTAAGGTTTCAATTCAGGTTAAAGCTCTTGAGCCTAGGGCTTGAATCTGAGCTCAGAAATTATTTTCAAATGTCTGCTTAAAAATTGGATGATTTTCTGCTTTTGTTTTAGCAACTTGAGCATCATGCTTGCGAGCATGGACACTGTAAGCTAGTTGAAAATGCTGGAATTAAAATACAATGGTTATGACCATGATGTCATCGTCATGCTGAAGTGTTTTTAGACTTGTGGAATCTGAAACTCTAAATGTTCACCCTGTCTCTGTCTGGTTACAGGAATGTGTTAAGTAGCCAGGAGGTGGTGGATTTCATCAGTGAGAGGATCAAACCAGACCACACTGGCATAGCCAGACCCCTCTCGTCCATAGTGGAAGAGGTAAGGCATCCCATGTTATAGAGCAGGCATGGGACTGGGCCATTTCCATGGTCGGGTTATTCAGGCTTATCCTGGTGGCTTAAAACATTGTCTCTAGGTGCTCTTGCGCAAAATCTCCTGGATGAAAACACCTCAAAATGTGAATAAGTCCATTTTTAGCAAAAACACTTTTTCGCTTGAAAGTGACGGATTTCGGCTTTTTCGAAAAAAGGGAAATGCGCAAATAGTGTGTGGAAAAACTTGCGGAAAAGGTTTTTAATTAGAAAGCATTGAACTCGCATTTTATCGCTTTTGAACAGTTGGAAAATAAAATAAAAAAGCGATGGGGAGGCAGTGGAGTGAACGGTGCATGGGAGGGTGGCTAGAGAGGGAGAAGGTGTGATGTTGTGGATACATATATGGTCCCAATTTACTACTACCCGACCCGTCCGATTAATAATTGTGTAGTGTGTTCAAAGATCCCATATGAAGTCTGAATCCTCCCGTTGATCGGGGCGCTCCGATCATTTTGATATCTGGATCACTACTGTATGGATGCAACACACACATAGCCGACGAAATAAGTTATTCACAACTGTTTGCAACTGCAATCAATCAATTTACATCAAAAACGACCAGTATTATGCTCGAGTCCCGCGACATATATGCTACATGTGCCCCGAATATATTAAGACAAGCATTACACAACAAATCGTTCTTTGTACGTTCTTTGACTGTAGGTGTCGTCAATACTGTGAAAGCAGCAGATGCCCGCGGGCTAGCTGCTGTAGATTGGTCTGACCAGGGATCAGATTACAGTGCAGTATATGGGGTCCTGTCCGTTAAACTGAGAGCATGCAAGAAGCGCATCAAATGTGAACATGGATTAGGACTACTTTACATGAGCCTCACTTTACTGGCATAACAGTGCCACCTACTAAAGTTCTCAACGAGCCCAAAAATGATGGCCCGGCCCAACCCTACCCTAACTGTGTCGGCCCGAGGCTCTGCCCAACCCTAAAAATTACCATAATGTTAAGCCTGAAGCCAGACAGAAACAAAAAGAGGGAAAAAAAGCAGCACTAAATTGCGGCGCCGTGTTTCAGTGTGAAAGTGAGAAGGTGAGAATGTGAGAATGGAGATCAACGGATTTATCGAAATAAAGGATGTATGTAACTCACGTTAGAATAGGCTATTAATGTTCCATAACTTCCATTTCCAATCATTCTAATGGATTCCATACATTGGTGGTGGTGACTGGTGAGTAAACACGAATAGCTGCTGCAGCTCCCTCACTTAGTTTCCTCTGAAGTGAAGTTGCTTTACGTGTAGCGTAAGTTATATATCACCATGGATCGTTTGGTGACGTTTATTAATAATTAGGTTTTATTCATTGCAGCCAGCTGGGTTAACGAGACTCGGTGCAACATGACGAAAACCTGACGCTTCTTCAGCTGTGATAATCCGATTTGATTTTATAAAATATTTAAGCATATGGCAACTTGGCAAGTTAACTGGTGGTTAGTAGCTCGTTTGGTGCGCAAACCAGAGGGAAACCAACGGTAGCAAGGCAAGCAAGCAAGTCTCACACCGTTCACTGTTCTCTCTACTGTACTGCCTGCGCGCAGTGCAGGACTGCGGGGCAGGCTGCATGCTGCTCTGGCCTCGTACACACATGCCGGACGGACATGATCTGTTCTGTCTGTTTCATGGCCGCCTCAGGCTCAATGCTTTTCCAATGGAAGTCACGTGGTTTGACATGTGTGTACGAGTCTGAAATGCCAGTGCGATGCGACCCACGTCTTCAGTCCTCCTCCTGTCACAAGTGAATCGCCTAGCGCAGCCCTCTTCATAATAAATACATACATGTATACACGATCACATTACACAAATAACAGAATTGCTATTTTTATTATAATAACACTCTTTTAAAAAGAAGTCGGGTTGGTAGGGTTCGGGCAGACTTTGAGAACTTTACCACCTACTGCATATTTCATGAACTTATTTCATATGCGCATTTTATCAGTTTAATGATAAAGCAGACAATTCGCTTTTCTTTTTCCGATGCAGGTTGATGATATGTCCATGTGTGGTCCAGCCCTACGGAATGCAGATATGCTAATAAAAACAACTTAATACTTCCTAAGAATAATATGAGCATCAAAGCAATATTTAAATACTTTTTATTAGCATGTGCATTTCATACATTCCCTGGGGCTGGACCACACATGGACATATAACATCCTCAACTTGTGACAGGAGCAGTTCCTATTGAGTGAAAGATTCTGTATTTATGAAAGAAATACAAATATTTAAGGTGTTTTTATTTTTAGTTATAGAGGGAAGGAATAGTGTTTTAATTTTCGACCGTTTTTTGGTAAATTATATCCAACATTACCGGAATTAGCGAAAACATGCAAATTTTTGCTTCGTTTAACCCCCGATAACTGACATTGATTGACATTCCGTTAACGGTAGGTTTGTATTTTTACCAATAATCTGTTTTTTCCGTTAATTGTAGCCCAGGGGTTAATGTTTAGGTGCCTTGTAGGCCTAATCCTTTTGCATTTTGATTCTGTCTCGTCATATGGGCCATGTGAAAAATAATGATGCCACATCTCTCTTTTCAACTTGTGACAGCTGATGCTTGTACTGTGAAGGCAAAAGTTTCTGAACGTCTCATCCTCCATTTTTACGCATGCTGAAAATAGCCGATCTACTAGCTCACAACGTGTTGCGGAGGTGACACGTTGTGAGCTTGCAGATCAGCTATTTTGCGACAGGTCGTACGGCGAAACATAAGACAGGGCTTCCCTTTTGTTTTTAGCCGAGGTGACGTACACAGTCAGACACACATGGCTCTTCGATACAAAATAAACAGTGTACACTACCTGACTTTACGATAATAAGGGACAGTAGGTCGGGACACAGTATTGATAAGATGCATGTTGTGCAGCAGCACCCACTTGCCGCTTAGCTCTGGTCCATAGCCCTAATGCTAGGGTAGAATTAGTATTAGTGCTGTGGACCAGAGCTACACGCTGCTTAGCCCTACAAGCAGAACCCAATGTTACTGAAGTTTCTGACATTTTTTAGACCCAGAGCATGGGGTCCTATTCCACCTCCACCCTGCCACCGGGTACGCACACATAAATAAACGTAAACACCTTCGGATAAGTCCTTCTGCGCTCTTTGAGCACTTTGTTTCGTGTGAGGGCTTCTGAATGTGTGAACTTTAAGTACCTATAAATACCGCTGCAAATATCTCCTGTGGCGCGGAAGCCGTTAAGTATTTTTAATCTTTGTTTGACCGATTTGGTCGCTTTGATTCTTCTCTTCTTCCTTGTTTATTGACACCTCATTGTACCGCCTATCTGGCTAGCTAGTGGCGCTATAGCTATGACAGAGCAGATCAGAGGCAGGAACGTAGCCGGCACAAGCCAACCCCGCAGCGGGAGGCGGTACAATAAACGGTAAATAAACAAGAAGAATCAAAGCGACCAAATCGGTCAAACAAAGATTAAAAATACTTAACGGCTTCCGCAACACAAGAGAATTCGCAGCGGTATGTATAGGTACTTATAGTTGACACCTTCAGAATAACGCAAACGAAAAGAAGACGTCAAACGGCGCAAACTCCATGTTACCGAGGATATTTATGTCCGCGTTCCAACATTCCCATACGGAAAATATAGATACGCACAGGGAACCTACGCAAAGTGACATCCAAATTTCAGAAAAGCTTTACGGAGGGTTCCGAGAGGGGCTACACGCTGCTATGCCCGTGTCCATTCTCCAGGCGCTGGAACAAGCCACTCATGCTGCCGTCTCCCACAGGGACTGAGTGGCGAGTGTGTCGGAACTGACATTGTCTTGCCTTCTTTAGCAACTAAATCGTCATTCCTATCGATCCCTGTGGCAGTTTTCTCTCTGCACGGCAGAGGGAGGAGGAAGTAACTACGGTAGCCCCGCAAGTGCGAGAGATTTACCGTAAATACCCTAGTTAAAGGGAAAAACTATTTTTGATTTTCATTTTTTGTCCAAATCCAAAAATTTGATTTATCGGGCAGCCCTATGTTCTGGACAAAAGACACATTACAAATCAACCTAAATAAATGTCACAAGTCAGTTGACTTGTGACATTGAATTATTTTTTACTCTTTAATTCACTTGTGATCAAATGTCGCACAGCCATATAGCAAACATTTTATTTTACTGCTGAAATAATACACCTTTTTCACAATGTATTGACTTTAGTCATAAATTAAGCCTGTAGCAGCATATTTACCTTGTTGGCTTATTGGACACGGCAAAACAATTTATTGCATAATTACGGCAAAACGATTTAATTACATAAACATGTCCACATCTCAAATTCAACTATACTCGTGGGGATGTATGGCCCTCGATAGTTCTGGGGATGTTTGGCCCCCAAGTATCGTAATAAAAGTGTGTATACACACACACACACGATGTTGGGATATTTTTAATAGATACAGTTTACGCAAGGCTGCATCTATGCGTTGCTCTCTAATATTGTCGTTCCTTCCCCCAACAGCTGCTGGACCACTGTTTAGCCCCTGACACGTCAGGAGATGGGACAGGATGTGACAACATGACCTCCATGATCGTCACCTTCCGGCCACACCCCTCTGCAGTTCCGAGCCAATCAGACGACAACAGGAAGAGGAAGCAGGAGGACGCGGCGATAGAGCCAGAGGCAAATGGAAATGACAACAAAAAGGCTAAATGTGACTAAAAGAAACTGTTCTAGATGGAGCTGCTTTAGCCTCACGTTGCCCAAGAAACGCCACACGTGTTCTGTTCATATTAAATCTACGCCTCTTCAGGATAAATCCACCTTAAAATCTATATAATTATCACTTATGCTGTTCCTATGAGTACCTAATCAATTGAGGTTATAGAAATGAATTTGAGTTAATTTCTCTTTTAGGGTGCATTTTCACTTAAGAGGCCTCATCTTTTTTTTCTTTTTTTTGTTTTGTAGTTTTGTTCTCTTCTTTTTGGTGTTATTGGGAAGAAGCAGCATTGTAAAGAGACCAAAAAAGAGAGAGACCAGGTAGACCTGCCACTCATTGGCTAGTATTGAATAGGCCCACTACTCAGTGGCCGGTTCAATATACCAAATTGGAATGACAAACAAATCTCCATGTGTATGTAAGCACATAAAAGAAAACGCTAAGAAAACTAGTGTTACCTGCATGCTTGTAAACACATTGTGGAGACTGCTGTAAATGCATGTCTCCAGTTTCTGTTTACATTTCACATGCATTTCTTTTGGATAATTGTCTTGGGTTATGGCGTGCACACACTGCACAGTGGGTGCAGGTTAGTGACATCTTGCCAATTTAAAAACTGCACATGTTGGAGTAACCCTCGCTGTGCATATGCCGCTTCCTCTTTTCTCTATTTTGTATTTGGGTGCTCATTTAGTCGGGGACTGAGGCACAAATGGACACCATCTACCTTTTAACCCATTTCTTAGTTTATTTTTTCCCTCCCTTGTGCCTGCCACTTTGCATCCCCCAAATGAATGTTTAACACATGGAACACAAGATGTGTGAAGATGGAAGCTGTGACATGAGCTAAAGGTAGTAGGTAGACAGATCTGTGTCATTACAGGGAAAGAGCAGAGTATTTGTGTACATTCTTGTGGACCAAGACATTGCACTCTGATTTTGTTAGAATTTAAAATGTATACCCAGCTATCGGACGCTGTGTCCTACACATTTTATGAAACTAAGCTGAAGGATTTTGTGCACTAGCCCTGCAGGTATAGTTTGTTGCCATTTCTTTGGTTGGTTTTCATTTAAATCCTAAAAATGTGGGAGTAGGGGACGTCAAACTCATAGTTACACATCCCATCCACTTCACAAGAGATTACTATTAATATGCTTCTTATTTTCCGCTTTCTGCTGTCCTGATATTTCTTCCTATAGCCAAAGGCTACTATGATTTTCCTCCCTCCAAAAAACACTTGACATCAAGGACACGAGATATAGGCCTGTAAACTCGATCCCCAGTCTTGTGTGGTCTTGTAAACATGTTATGTCATGAAACCACTGCCTCACAGCTATAGCTAGCCTGTCACCCTTGGCCGGTACCCTCTGCATGTCTCATTTTCCTCTCATCTCTGTTGTAAAGATTCATTAAGAAAAAATAGATGTAAAGGGAATTCCACTCAAAAAATATATTTGTACGTGCTCTACTGTTGAGTCAGTGCTTTAGACTCGTTTGAATAAACCCCCTTTTTGTAAACGTGTGGAACATGGTAATATAGCTTCTGATGTGTAAGAATCATAAGATTTGTGATGCTATCTGAACAGTGGAGAAGGTATACAAAATGTATGTTTGAGTGGAACTGCTCTAAAAGTCAACCGATAATCACTGGTAGGTTATTTATCACTAATGCAATCGATTAGGAAACGCGGAAGTTAAATTACTGCCACCGAAGCGATAACTTGTGAAACTGACTTACGTGGCCGTAGATTTAGGGTTAGTAATTGTCAGACAACACGACCCAACAGACGTCTCCACGTTTCCTAATCGCAGCCAGTCAGGCGATTCTGCTGGCTTGATTGCATTGGAGTGATAAGTAACCTACTGGTGATTATCGGTTGATTTCCATTCGGATCTGCAAAAAAGTAGCGCAACTGATAACACTTAACAGCTGCCCCCCAAACCCCATTTAAAATTTCTTGTGTGACTGTGAGTCTGTTTCTAATGTACCGTCTCATTGCCATGCCATTCTTTCTGTACATATATATTTTTTTCTTTTTCTTAGTACTTGTAGTTGAAGAAAAAGTAAATGCATTTTCTTTGTAATTGTGACATTTTTGGTGCATACACTTTTGACACCAGTATGTAAGTACATACAAATAACTTTTTTTTTTAAATAATGAAACCCCCCAAATCTCGTGTGCTTCTTTAAAGATGACAATCCGAGTAAGATGACCAAGCTACTACAGAGACGAGATTGTGCTGGCAAGCCTGTGAATTGAAATGTACTTAAAAAGCACTTTCCTCGTTACCGCTTGTGAGACATCAAAAATGTGTATAATAAGACTATGTTGAATGTTGACTACAAAGCTAGAGGTATCCTAAGGCAGCCGCAGACAAAAATCCTGGCTTTTCCATCACCAGTTATCTGTTAGGATTAGTTAAAAATGTTTGACTTAAAACTGTAGGAAATACATGCCATTCATATATTGTGGTTGCAAAGGTATTAATTGTTAATTAGTTAATTGATTGCTTGAGTCCTGTGGTGGGAGTTCTGGTCTGGTTTTGGTGAATATAATTAAAGGACCACTTTTCAACCTATCTTCATAATTATAATAGGTCCTCACTAATGCTAAAATTGCACAATTCTTTTCTACTTAGTCTGTCTCATAGGAGGGCTGTGGGTTCAGAAACTGCACCAGTGCCATCGTTAAGCAGGTTTTTTTAAACAAGATTTCTTTACAAATGTACCATTTTCGCATTGCAACTTAAGGATTAGAAAGCCTGCCGTTTCTATTAGTTTGAATTCCCTATCGATGTCACTGGTGGACAGGTTTCTGAACTGCCCACAGCCCTCGTGAGACGGTTACCATTTTATAATGAAGATAGGTTGAAAAGTGGTGAAGTGGTCCTTTAAGTAGTGAAAAGGGTGGGATATATTATATTCCTCAACCTAGTAGGAAAGTGCGTGAAAGATTTCACGTAAATTGCACGCTGCGTTCATGATTTGAGGCTTTTTGTTCAAAACGTGCCAGTCCTGCAAACTTTGAAAGCCAATGTTAGCCAATTAAGATGGAATATGAAATATCGGACAGATCCGTCTTGAGCACATGACTGATACGGTGTAACGATTTGCGGGATTTTTTGACAAAATCTGGAGGAGTAATAGCTAAACATGTGTTTTACAAAAGTCGGCCTCCTGGTCGTGCTATAACAGGCCGGAAACTTTGGGGCAGCCGCAGAGCCGAGTTCATCGTTTGCATAGGGAGTGTTTGTGCAAAGTTTGGCATGGATCAGGCCAACGGTGCCGGAGATTAGCTGGTAACGGACACACGGAAGGACACGCACACACGGACGGGAGTGCAAAACATACTCTCCCCATGCCTTCGGCCTGGTGGAGACAAAAATCTGAACTAACCCTTTAATGAGTTACTTTCAAGCTGGTAGATCTGCTATTTTTGCTTAATGTTCCCCTACTTCTGGAATGTTGGGACTGTCACTGACTGACTCACTATTAGGGTTTAAAGTGTATCCAGTCGTATGTGTTGTATCGTTTTTGGGTAACATTGAACAACATTTTGAGTATTCAATCATATAAATTTAAGGTCCATTATTTATTCTGCATTTGAAATTTAGCCACGCCACAGATCACCATTTGATGCAATTTAGCCTCTCAGACACAAAACGTAGAATATTTTGTTGTTGGTTAAGATTTTCTACAATTCCTGCATGCTGTATTGGTACAATCAAGAGAGAACAGGCAAACGATCAAAATAACAGTTCTTCTACATTCTCTAATTGTGTAGACTACTTGTAAATTAGTAATGCAGATGTTTAGCAATAATGTAACTCTTGTCTTGAGGGCGTTAAATGAAATCAAATGGACCCGTAGG
>NC_139699.1:51800796-51831779 GCF_964188405.1 Protomyctophum parallelum | reverse complement strand
ATTATCGCTTTGGCTATAAACGCAGAATCCCGCCCTCCAATAACGAGTCAGTCGTTCTGTAGTACTGATGGCTTTATTTACTCTCACGTTTCAAGTTCATTTACAAAGCCAACGTCAAAACTGATAACAAAAAACTAAGGGAACAGCAATCAGAATTACCCAAAACACATAAAAACGATACAAAATAAAAATGCACATGAACAAATGATGATTTACCTCACTGGGCTGCACGAGGATTGAAGGGCATGAAGTAGTGAAGAAACCAACAAACAAATGAACAACCAAGACTGAAATAAAAAACAATCGATCAATTAAACTCATGAACAAATATAGCACACAACTCAAATGTGGACAAAGAACTGAAAATATTGGGACAGAAATAACAAAACAAACCTTCAAACTAGTGACACGGTGCAAACAACCTCCCGTCTGCTCTGCATGCAGTACAGACGGAAGGAAGCGAGTACAATGCTCCTGTGAGCCATGTTATCAGTACCATATAAGGCTGTGAGCCATGTTATCAGTACCATATAAGGCTGTGAGCCATGTTATCAGTACCATATAAGGCTGTGAGCCATGTTATCAGTACCATATAAGGCTGTGAGCCATGTTATCAGTACCATATAAGGCTGTGAGCCATGTTATTATTACCATATAAGGCTATGAGCCATGTTATCAGTACCATATAAGGCTATGAGCCATGTTATCAGTACCATATAAGGCTGTGAGCCATGTTATCAGTACCATATAAGGCTGTGAGCCATGTTATCAGTACCATATAAGGCTGTGAGCCATGTTATCAGTACCATATAAGGCTGAAGGCCATATGTTATCAGTACCATATAAGGCTGTGAGCCATGTTATCAGTACCATATAAGGCTATGAGCCATATGTTATCAGTACCATATAAGGCTATGAGCCATGTTATCAGTACCATATAAGGCTGTGAGCCATGTTATCAGTACCATAAGGCTGTGAGCCATGTTATCAGTACCATATAAGGCTATGAGCCATATGTTATCAGTACCATATAAGGCTGTGGCGCCGGAAATGACGCATGACAGACTTTCTGAACAAATTATACATTTACCCAAGTGTCAAAATAATACAGAAACATTATAACAAATACCTTTACCAAAACAATTCAACTGTGGAAAACGAATGTAGAAAATAAATACCAAAATAATTATGGCAGCCAAATAGGCTGTGCACATAACTACAGACATTAATTTAGCCTACCACATAGGATTACACAATTATATAGCCTATATTTAACAAACAAGCTTGATTGACATTTGTAAATAGGTCAATACAAAAACTGCTATGAGGATAAAACCAGAAAAAGCACTAGTACTTGTTTACATCAGGTATAACGTGAAAATAAAAAACGTGACAACCGTATGGAAAAAGGGGCAGAAGAACTGGGGGGTGCGCTGTCCTGAGTGATGTAGTAACGAGTGCTTCGCGGCCGGGACAGGGCATGAAGCCTTTCATTGCTCGCTGGCTGTGCGCTGCGTGTTCCCGTTGAGATAACTCAGTGAAGTGAGGGGCACACAAGGAAAGGGAATCGCGGGCATGTAGTTGGGGGATGTGACGTCTGGCAGACTGGCAAAATTGCATGTTGGGGCATAAATAATATATTAGAAGCTTTGAATCCAGAATTGATCAATGTCACCATCGGCCACATACTGTACACTGTACAACTACAAAACAAGAACAAACACAAAAATGAACTTTCAAAAAGGTACATTGGTCCAGAGGACAAAAGGTCAGGTGCTCTAGCACCCGTGTCTATCTGTGCACGCCCATGGCAACCTCTTGAGCCCCATTGCGGGGCAGAGGCTGTCCACCTCATGAACAGCTCTCAGCGGGTAAACCCCCTGGGGTTTAAGAGGATATTATTAAATCTAATCATTTTATTGAGAATGCAGCTGTGTGTGTGTGTGTGTGTGTGTGTGTGTGTGTGTGTGTGTGTGTGTGTGTGTGTGTGTGTGTGTGTGTGTGTGTGTGTGTGTGTGTGTGTGTGTGTGTGTGTGTGTGTGTGAATTGTGTGTGTGTCACTGTCTGTGAGAATGTACAAACATTCCTGTGTCAAACCTTCCATGTTTCAACTCTGTACTGAAAATACTGACATTTTTGCACATCTCTCTGCTAACACACCAGATGTTGTTGTGGTCAATGAAGACAAGAGAACAGATCAGTTTTCATTCTTGAAGTGGCCTGACTGCACCTTTGATTCTAGCTTAGAGGAAGCCTTTATGACCAAAGTCATTAAGTACCAGCCGCTCCTCCAGACCATCATAGAGCTAGGCTATAGGTGCAATCTACTTGTGTTTATCTTCGGCAGCCTAGGACACATACACAGTTTGGTTGTAAGAGGCTTCCAACAACTTGGGATGCCAAATAAAGCAGCCAAACGGCTTGCGTAATTCTGTGCAATTTCTTCCACTATCGGTAGCCGCCAAATATGGCGAAGACGCTGTTACTTGTACCCCTGAAGGGTGTGTGGGTATTTGTCCGGGATTTGCTGGTTGCACTCTGTACGGCACCTTGTAAATATTTGTGTCCTTGTATTGTATCTCTTGTGTGTGTGTGTGTGTGTGTGTGTGTGTGTGTGTGTGTGTGTGTGTGTGTGTGTGTGTGTGTGTGTGTGTGTGTGTGTGTGTGTGTGTGTGTGTGTGTGTGCGTGCATGCGCGCGTTGTTTAAGCCCTAACCAGGTGTATTCTGTGTATGGGTGAGGACAAGCACTGCCCTCTTGACGTGCGTGTGTGCCTATGAAATACATTGTGGAATCACTACAAGGACACAGCAGCTGTATGCAGCTGTCTGACACACACACACACACCAGCTGTTGTCCAGACGTTCTGCCTGCAGCTGGAGAGACTCCTGGCAGCATGGAAACAGACCAGAGACAAAAGAAAGAGAGGAGAGAAAATGATGACAGCTCCAGGAAGGTGAATTTAGAATGGCTTGAATCGTAAGTCAGTTCCATACACTCTGCTCCCACTCTCATTTATATGAGAGAGAGAGAGAGAGAGAGAGAGAGAGAGAGAGAGAGAGAGAGAGACTATAGAGTAGACAGTGGTGGGAAGTAATTAAGTGCATTCATCAAATCCTGTACAAGTCCAATTTTGAGGTTAGGGTTAGTTTACTGTTTCTTTTTATATAAAGAAAATGATGTACTTTTACAAAGCTACTCCATTACATCACAGAGGAATCTCTACAATTATTTAAACACGTTTGTAACAAGCTACTTTGTAAATTTATATTATTATTATTTATTTATTTTAGATATTTTTGGGGGGCTTTTTGCCTTTATTGATAGATTACAGTCGAACCCGCGGCACGCCGTTCGGCTGGCTTGGCAGCCTAGGACGGACGGTTGAGCTAGCCGTAATTATATTATTTATTATTACTTTTGTACTGTAAAGTATACTTTGATGCCAGTACTTTTGTACTTTTACTTGAGTAAAAGGTTGAATACAGGCCTTTTACTTTACAACACAGTATTTTTATTTCATGGTACCACCACCGCTTGAGAGTAGACTGCGTTTTATAGCCTTTGTGAAACCATTAACACTGCTGTTCCACTGAGCTGCTGTGTCTCAATGGCTGATAAAGTGTCTACTGTATGTGTATGAGCCTGTTCATGACCCTGTGTGTGTGTGTGTGTGTGTGTGTGTGTGTGTGTGTGTGTGTGTGTGTGTGTGTGTGTGTGTGTGTGTGTGTGTGTGTGTGTGTGTGTGTGTGTGCACACTACAGAATGTATGGGGAGTAAATCGCTATACATATATAACTTTAATGTACTGTATGTATTTATTTTCATGGGTTAGTTTGTGTGTGATTGTATTTGTAATTGTTTAGGTTGCAAGGTGTGTGTGTGTGTGTGTGTGTGTGTGTGTGTGTGTGTGCGCGCGCACACACAAACATTATGCACCCACATTTAAGTGTGTGTGTGTAGGTGTGTGTATGTGAGTGAAGACAGCATATGGACCATGCCCTCCCTTCCTGTTGGGAGGGGAACACCGTAGAACTCTGGGAACCACAGCGTGACCCCTGACCCCGTTAGGATCTCACACATACAGAGAAAGAGAGAGATGTAGAGGTGTAGAGTAAAAAGAGACATTCTACACAGTATGAAAACGTATGCGCACACACACACATATTTTTTCCAAATTACTATGTGACAAGCAGCAGTGAGAGGAATAACCATGATGAACAACCATGAGCTGCTCTCTCTTGCTTTTTTAGAAGGAATAGGCTATTGCTTTCTCCTTTTGGCAAATGGCCTGCAGTTCACGCTAAATAATACCTCCCGGCGTGTCAGTTATTTCTTTAATCTTGGTGAACCCTATAGCATCCCTATATTCTGGGCATGTTGACCTAACAGGTGAACATCAGCGAAGATCTGTGAATATTCAGCAAACGGCAGATCTACAAGCTTGTTCGGAAACATAGAGGGAGAAAAGGGAACGGGCCAAGGAGAGACTGTGGTCAATAAATGGATAAACTGGTTGTTTAATACGTTCATTCTAACCTTTGTTTAAACATTGAAGGCTGACTTCTCTGACTGTATAGCTACACAGTACACATTCAAACCTATTTAAACATGAATTCACATACATCATTTTATGTATGAATTCAGTACAAACTAAACTGCTAATAATGTATTATAATCAATCAATCATTACCCCACCTTGTAGATCGGCAGTTTTCATTACTTCTTACTAGTATTTCCCCCCCCTCTAATTAATGGATTTTCTTTTGTTGTTTTTTTGTATGGACAACATTTACATTTGGGTTTAATAACTTTTTGGAAAACATTTTGCTATATACTTTTACTATATTTACTTTTGATTGTTTTATTGTGCTAAATGTATTTTCTAATTTTAAGACATACTTTTATGGATTAGCTTATGATTTATCACGTTTTCTGTCCTTGATGTCAAAGCACATTGGATCATCAAACCCCCTGTTTTTAAATGTGCTATACATAAATGAAGGTGACTTGACACTGTGGTAAGCTCTATGTTGACCACTGGCAGGCATGCGATGTTCTACACTACACTGTATACTGACTGGAGTGGAGCTGTGAAGCCTCGACGCTCACCATTGACTCTACACAGCACAGGATGTTACATTAGGGACTTACCCATGAGACATTTCTGCTGATATATCTGATATAATTAAAAGGCCACTTCACCCCTTTTGCAACCAGAGCTTATTTGAATGATGTTTAGAACACAAGTCACACTTTCCTAGGGCTTTTATGTGTGTAATAGGTCACTCACTTCCATCTTGGACTACAAAGTCACACGTACCCCCTTTTTGAACAACTAAAGTTTTTTATTGGGGCAAAAGCAAATGGAGCAAGAGAAGAGAGGGAGGAAAGGAAGGAGATGGGTCTTAAAAAAACCTAAGAAAAGGGGAGAGGTGAGAAGAGAGGAAAAGGGGGAAGAAGAGAGGAGAGAAGAGGAGAGAAGAGGAGCAGGGCAGCAGCTGGCAGGTGTCAGGAGTCACAAAGGACCATCTGTCCACTGAGTACCATCTCCACCACACACACACACACACACACACACACACACACACACACACTACTTCATTAAACTTTCCACTTCATAGAGCAACATGCCTGGACAGACTGGAGCCTCTCTCTCTCTCTCTCTCTCTCTCTCTCTCTCTCTCTCTCTCTCTCTCGCTCCCTCTCTCTCTCCCTCTCTCTCCCTCTCCCAAGTGCTTACAGTCAGACCGCACAACATTCTGAGAATTAAAAAAATTAAAAGAAAGCAAAGGGAGAGAGATGAAGCAGCTATAGGGATAACAGCTCATGTTGTGGTCCAACAGAACACCCAGCTGTGTTGTATCAACACTACAATATATAGAAATACTCTGTTAAAAGATCCGCTATTTTCAATGGCCGAAATGTTATCTGACGTGATAAATGTATGTTTTCTCATGAAAATCTAAATCTACAAAGTAACTAGTATAACTAAAGTTTTCATATAATTGTAGTGGAGTAAAAGTACAATATTTGCCTTTGAGACGTAGTGGGGTAGAAGTAAAAGTACAGAAAATTGGAAATACTCCAGTAATGTAAAAGTACCTCAAAATTGTATTCAAGTATAGTACTTGAGTAAATGTACTTAGTTACTTTCCACCACTGGATCCAATGAATCTCCAAAAGCCACACAACTCATGGATCTGTAAGTTATTAACTCCTCAGTAAAGCAACATTTCGAATTAAATACTTTTGAGCGACGCCAGCTCCTCCTATGCCCAGCTTTGTTTGTTTGTGTGAATTTTAGTGATGATTTGATTGGCTGATTACCCCATAGTGATGATTTCATTGGCTGAGCACGGAATGTGATGTATGATGATGTATGCTGATATAAGAGCGCCCCTCACTTCACACAAGTGTGATTTTTAACTCCTCCGTAAATCAACCTTTCACATCCTGGAACTAAATATTTGTTATTAATAACTCCTCAGTAAATCAATGTTTCACATCCTGGAACTAAATATTTGTTATTAATAGCTCCTCAGTAAATCAACGTTTCACATCCTGGAACTAAATATTTGTTATTAATAACTCCTCAGTAAATCAATGTTTCACATCCTGGAACTAAATAACTCCTCA
The DNA here is from genome assembly GCF_964188405.1 of Protomyctophum parallelum. Classification (NCBI taxonomy): domain Eukaryota; kingdom Metazoa; phylum Chordata; class Actinopteri; order Myctophiformes; family Myctophidae; genus Protomyctophum; species Protomyctophum parallelum. The sequence continues at coordinate 51,825,141 of NC_139699.1, read as the reverse complement.
GTAAATCAACGTTTCAAATCCTGGAACTAAATATTTGTTATTAATAACTCCTCAGTAAATCAACGTTTCACATCCTGGAACTAAATATTTGTTATTAATAACTCCTCCGTAAATCAACGTTTCACATCCTGGAACTAAATATTTGTTATTAATAACTCCTCAGTAAATCAATGTTTCACATCCTGGAACTAAATATTTGTTATTAATAACTCCTCAGTAAATCAACGTTTCACATCCTGGAACTAAATAATAATAATAATAATAATAACTATATATCAGCAAGGCAGATGGCTTCTTGGTTAGAGTGGGTGACAATATTATCACACGAAAAGATCAAATTACCTACCTAGGTTCCATCCTGGAGGCCAATCTTTCCGGTGATAAGATGTCCACCAACGTAATCAAAAAAGTCAATCAAAGAACAAGATTCCTTTACAGGATCTCCTCACTGGTCAGCAAAAACACCTTGAAGACCTTAACAGGAGCCCTCGTACAAGGTTTCTTTGACTATGCATCCACCTCTTGGTACCACAGCACCTCAAAGGCCCTTAAAACAAGGCTCCAGACCTCCCAAAACAAACTGGTCAGGCTCCTACTTGGCCTCACCCCCCGAACCCACCTCACCCCTGCCCACTTTGACTGGCTGGGATGGCTTAGGGTCGACGACAGAGTACAGCATCTTGCAATGGGTCTGGTCCACAAGATTCGATACACCACCAAGATACCCATGTACCTGTCTAAATACTTCCTTAATGTAAACGAAGTCCACACCCACAACACCAGAGGGAGTGCAACAAACCATGTACAACCCAGATTGCCACCAAAATGTGGAACGCCCTACCAACAGTCATTAAGACATGTGAATCCCTTGACTCCTTCAAAACCGCTCTCAAAGGGCACCTACGGATGGCTGCAATTCGAAACTGGCCTCTGTAAAATCTGAATCCCCCCCCCCCACCCCATTTCCCCTCACTGTATATATATCTTTTCCCTTTTTGCTTCCTATATGATGAATTCCTGTTCTGTTCTTTAGCTACATAGAAGTGTATATTTGTATGTCTCTAAATGTTTTGATGAATTGAACAATGTGGACCCTGTTGTAAACAAGTGTAATGCTTAATTGGGTCGTCCACTCACAGTTAACAGTCTTTGTATTGAGTTTGTGCTTAAAATGTACTGTAAATTCTACAAACTGTTAATAAATATTTCAATCAATCAATCAATGTTTTTAACTCCTCAGTAAATCAACGTTTCACATCCTGCAACTGGATATTTGTTATTAACTTTGTTATTAAATCCTGGAACTAAATATTTTTTACAATGCAACATTAGCTCAGCATGGAGCAATGTTCCTCAACGTTGCATCCTACAGGGACCGCCAGGGGTCCAAACGGGCCCTTATTGTGGGTCTGTAACTCTGAGAGTGTAAAAAATTGAACAGTTGTACACTCTCAGTGTTAAAATGGAACAGTTGTACACTCTCAGGGTTAAAATGGAACAGTTGTACACTCTCAGGGTTAAAATGGAACAGTCGTACACTCTCAGGGTTAAAATGGAACAGTTGTACACTCTCAGGGTTAAAATGGAACAGTTGTACACTCTCAGGGTTAAAATGGAACAGTTGTACACTCGGGGTTAAAATGGAACAGTTGTACACTCTCAGGGTTAAAATGGAACAGTTGTACACTCTTAGGGTTAAAGTTACACGGAGGATTTTACAGTGTAGACTTGGCGTCCCAGAGATGGAAAAAGAAACAATTGAATCAAGTGGGCGTCCGTGGCCTCATACATATCAAACTGGGGGTTCTTGAAATGTAAAATAACATCACACTCGTGTGAAGTGAGGGGCGCTCTTATCATCATACATCATCACATGCTGTCCCATCACTTTTGGTATCCTCACTTTTCTGTCCTCACTTTTTAGCCTCACATGCCGTGCTCAGCAATCACTTTAAATCTGTGGTTTTCAACCCTTTTCATCTCGAGGCCCATTATTTATTGGTCATTTGAGCCACGGACCACCATTTGATGCCCTCTCAGACACAAAACTAAAGAATATTTTGTTGTCGTCGAGTACAATTTTGTCCACAATTCCATGCTGTATTGATTTGGTACAATAGGAGAGATAACAGGCAAATGATAAATAAAATAACAATGATTCTACATTCTCTAATTGGGGGGGCGGTGGGGGGGGATTCAGATTTTACAGAAGCCCTGTGTAGGGTCCATTTGGTTACCAACTCTCCATCATTTAGCTGGGGATCACCTGGAACCTCCCTCAAGGCTGGTGGTCCACGGACAACTGGTTGAAAACCACTGCTTTAAATGATACAAACTTGAAATGGGACATTCTGCATTGTGAGTAGTTAATACTTTTGGTACTTTTTGATGCCATACTTTTGTACTTTTATTCAAGTACATTTTGAATTCCTGACTTTCACTTGTAACGGAGTAGTTCTACATTGAAGTATTGATCATTGTACAAAACAATCGAGTACTTTTCCCACTACTGCTCATAAGTGTAATATCTCCCATGGCCATGTGGGGGGTTTGAGTTGTTGAGACAATGTGGGAGGGTGGGGAAATTCAGTTTTTAGATTCACCCAGCTGATGCTCAGATGGTCATGATGAGCCAAAGGGGCTTTGAGCTCATGGACACATAGACCGGGACTTTTTTGATTACGTTGGTGGCCATTTTATCACCGGAAAGATTTGCCTCCAGGATGGAACCTACGTAGGTAATTGCATCTTTTAATATTGTCACCCACTCTAACCAAGAAGCCATCTGCCTTGCTGAGATTACGTTTTGATCCAAAGAGAATGGATTCCGTTTTTCCCAGGTGTAAAGATAGTTTGTTATCAGCGAGCCAGGTGCAGATTCTACCGAGTTCAGAGCTGAAGGTCTTTTCAACCTGCAGTTTGTTCCTGTCTGAGACCAGCAGTGCAGAGTCATCTGCGAACAGGAACAAGCTGATGTCATGTTGTTTAAACATATTAGGAACAGTAAAGCCCCTAGTATGCTTCCTTGTGGAACGCCACAGCTCACTGGGAGAGGGGAGGGGGGGGGAGACAGGATTGTAGGATTGCATCAGCTCACTGATGTGCTATCAAAAACATTTGCTTTTAGCTTTTTAACAAGTATGAAGTGGTCCATGGTGTCGAAAGCCTACAGTATGACCATGCCGCAGTATTTGCCAGCATGTCTGTGAGTTTTATAAATATTTACAAAAAAGAAAATAGCTTTTGACTAAATAATAGCTATATTGGATTCACTGCAACACAGGGTATTCCATGCCCTGAAAAGTAATGTCATTTTTTTTACATACATGATTTGATGACACAACCTGAAATTAGTGAATTGAAGATTCAAGCTATATTATTTATTTTGTTTCAGCCTTTACCTATAGTTCATAAGAAACCACACACAAAGTTACTGTCCTGCTTTCTTTCTCTCTCTCTCTCTCTCTCTCTCTCTCTCTGACTCTCTCTCAACCTCTTTCGCTCTCTCCATCTCTCTCTCTCTCTCTCTCTGACTCTCTCGCCCCTCTCTCTCTATCGCCTCTCTATCTCTGACTCTCGCCCCTCTCTCTCTCTCTCTCTCTCTCTCTCTCTCTCTCTGACTCTCAACCCTCTCTCTCTCTCTCTCTCTCTCTCTCTCTCCTTCCTTCCCCATGCAGCAGAGAGAGGGCGGATGCTGGCAAACACTTCCTCCCTCTGCAAAGTCACTTCCTGTCTCTCCAGTTTCTGCTCACAGAACCAGCAGCATTCCTCATTCCTCAGGCCACACAAATATTGAAAATGAGACACACACACACACACACACACACACACACACGCACGCACGCACGCACGCACGCACGCACGCACACACACACACACACACACACACACACACACACACACACACAGTTGTAGTGAATGAAAGTTTGAGCCACAAGCCTGCAAGTAAGTTGTGTGTGTGTGCACACACACATGCACGTGTGCGTGATATCTGTCTTGACGCGTTCCTTTGACTTGGCCCACTGGGCTCATTAGAGCTTGTTGGTGAAGGGTCACCTTGTCAGCAAACCTCTCTCTCCGTCTCTCTCTCTCTCTCTCTGTCTCTTTTATCCATTCTCTCTCTGTCTGTCTGTCTTCCTCAACCATATCTGATCTTTATGGGGATGACTTGGAGGAGTGATACACCGTGCTAGAATGCCTTACAACCGTTTCGACGCCAGTCAGACATAGGGGGAGATGAAACAGATTATACTGAAATACTTTTACACCATAGTTAACTCAAAAATATAAGTATTACTGCTTCATCAAGGACCGAAATTACACACATGCAATCTCTCTTCCCTCTCTTTTTCTTTTTCTCTCTATCACTCGGCAGGCAGGCAGGCAGGCAGGCAGGCACGCACCACACACACACACACACACACACAATTCCAGTTCACTTCCAGCACAGTGCTCACAGCAGGACACTATAGATGGAAGTGGGCCAGGTCAACACAGAACAGTGCAGAGACAGTGATGTGAGCAGACAGCAGGCTGAGGGACACCAGAGAGAGAACATTTATGACTGATTTATACTTGCCACGTGCACCCAAAATATAGCTGATCTACAAGCTCACAATGTGCTGTGCTGCATAAATGTGTATACATTTGGGCTTGGTGTTATCAGTCCATTTCGTTTAGATTTTTTTACTCCCAGACGTAGAGTTACAATTAACACTGAGCATTTCACACTGTGTATAGATTCAGAACTTGAATGAATATTTATAGCACCTTTCTCCGAAGCACTTTTTTAAATGTGCATTACATTTACACACCAATAGTTGAGACAACCACGGAAGTGTCTTGCTCAAGGACACTAGGACAGTGGTTCCCAAACCTTTTAGCCAGTGACCCAAAAGATACATTTTATGTCTGAAAATTGCAGATCAACAAGCTCAAAACGCATCACTTTGTGAGCTTGTAGATCACCTGTTCGCACCAAAAAAAGTCTAAAAAGTAATTGAATTTGTTTACTTTTTAAATGAATCATGAAACATGTTGCTTTGTTTGGGAATGCTTTTTGAAAATGTTTTGAAATAATGGTTAAAAACAAAATGTATAGGAAACAATAAATAAAGGGACCCATGAAATGGTGTCTGCGACCCACAAATTGGTCGCGACCCACTGTTTGGGAAACAAGGTTCAACTAGGACACAGGCGATTTGTAACCCGCAGCACGGGTGGTTTGTAACCCCGCAGCACAGCACGGGTGATTTGTAACCCGCAGCACGGGTGATTTGTAACCCGCAGCACTGGTGATTTGTAACCGGCAACGCATGTCGCGAGCCATGGGTGATTTGTAACCGGCAGCGCATGTCGCGAGCCGTGAGTTTAACCGGCAACGCATGTCGGATAAACGTCTGCACCTTTGATTTCTAGACTATCAGTGATTTCTAGACGGCCACTCTATCAGTGCCGCCCAACTTAATGCACTTCAATATAACACCAATATGAGACCAAAGATCTTTTACTCTTCACAACAAATACATCAGTGTATTCCTGGATCCTGGACGAGCCCCCTGCATGTTATGACCAGGCTCTTAGGCCATAACAAAAGGAGGAAGACACATGTCTGTTTAAAAGTGCACAAAACAATATTTATTTACAATTTCTAAAACGGTTAGTCCCAATACTTGATTCTGATTGGCTGGTTACCGTCACGTGACCGTTGTAAATTTCACCGATAACCCACACCTTCAATCACTTTATATCATTCCCAGCTGATTCCGCATCTCTGTAGCTGTACTGGGGAAGGGGAGTGCTTGATTGTCTTACAAACCCATGCCGTGCGGGCGTCTAAGCACCGCCCGGCTCATATGACTGTGAATGTGTGGCTCCAGGCAGCCCCGTAAAGACATTAAGCGCTATTCTTCCGTCACATAGCCTACTTGCCGAGCAAAACAAGGAAGCGATGTGGCTCGCTCTGGTGGCGCAAAGCATATCTACTTTTGTGAATTTAATAGTTTTATTAGGTTAATATTGCTATATGTTTGTAACCGTTTTAGAAAAGCTGCAATAAGCCACTCGAGGCCCCAGTTTACCGGGTATTTTACAATGGCTGGGAGGAGTAGGCAGACCATACACGCAGTGGAGGGTCTTCTAGGGTAACCTGAGACATCTCGTGGCTTATTGCTTAAATAAACAATAACTTAAGGTTCAACACGAGATGGGGTGTGTTAATCCGTGAAATCAGTAGTGTAGGTGAGTGGATGTGTGGTAATTGTAGTGTGGGGTGTTGAATGGTGCAAACAAATGCTGCTGCGCTCATGGAAGGAGAGAGAGAGTGAGTTTGGCCAACTCCCAGCCCTTTATTGAGCACACTGGGAATACTGGCCAGGTGCTCCCAATGCACTGATTGGAAAGTCAGCGGAACCTGTGGGAAGCACAAGACCTAACAAACCACACAGGCCCTAGCCTCGGTCCCAGGCTTACTTATCTGCGAAAAGAAAAGCCTGGTCACAACCTATTAAGGCAGAGAAGCTATCGGCGGTTGTATCCTCCGGAACAGCCGTCAAATGTATTTCCCCCGGATACGATATTTTCCAGACCAATCACAACACTTGTTTCATTCGCGGAGAATGTAAACTGATTTGTAAAGCATCAACGATTTCACTTCCGCTAAAATCCCGCAACTTCCGCTGATAGTCTTTTCAGTTTAGGTCTTGCCCAGGGTGCACAGGCCCTAGTAGGCCAACTACAGGGACTGTGACATAATTAAAGGACCACTTTACCACTTTTCAACCTATCTTCATATAATTGGTCCTCACTAATAATCATGATAAAATGGCACAATTCTTTCCTACTCAGTCTGTCTCTCATAGGAGGGCTGTGGGAATTTCAGAAGCCCACCAGTGACATCATCGATGGGGAATCCAAGCTAATAGAAACTGCAGGCTTTCTACTTTCTAGTCCAGAAAAGTTGCAATGCGGAAATAGAAGCCATCGTTCTCACGATAATATAAATATTTTTGTAAAAAAATCTTGTTTAAAAAAGAATCTGCCTAACGATGATGTCAATGGTGGACGGGTTTCTGAACTGCCCACAGCCCTATATGAGACACAGATTGAGTAGAAAAGAATTGTGGTGTGCCACCTGGCAATTTAAAGGGGAAGCTAACAGGGAGCCAAGTAGGGAAATATAGGACTAGTGAGCCTATGTTGTGGTTTACTTTCTGTTTGGGGAGGGTATGGGGGGATGAGAAGGGTGGGGGGGGAACTAGTACAAATACACATTATCTTCATGAACTCAATGCATGTGACCTTGTGAACTATGACAGATTGTATGACACAACTGGAATGACTAATTGTAGACATATGCACTGTAAACGTGTGTGTGTGTGCAAAAACACACACGCGCACTCATGTACAAATGAAATGCTGCAATCTCTATAACAAAACCACAATTAAACCCCTATTAAAGCCGATATTGAAAATGATTCTAGATGACTAGCACTCTGACATTTATGTCCTTCAATGTTAAGGGCATCAATAATCCCATTAAAAGGAAAAAGATACTCAACTATTTAAAGAATCAAGATTGCAGCATTGCATTTATTCAGGAAAGCCACTTGACTGATGCAGAGCATGTGAAGTTGCAAAGAGACTGGGTTGGGTCAGTATTTTATTCCTCATTTAATTCCAGATCAAGAGGGGTGGCCATACTATGTCACAAACAGTTAAATCTAAAAATACGTTCTCAAGAAAAAGATACTGCTGGTAGATGGATAATCCTCAAATGTGACATAAATCACAAACCATTTACACTTATTAATCTATATGGCCCCAACAAAGATGATGCACCCTTTTTTAGGAACATTCTATTATCCTCTGCACAAAACTATGGCACATGTATCCTTGGAGGTGACTATAATTTAACACTGAGCACATCAGATAGATCTAATAGGAACCCCCAGCCATTAAGTACTGCAGCTAAAGTAGTAAGGGATGGTATGTCTGAAATGGGTTTGGTCGATGTCTGGAGAGTACTTAACCCACTGGAGAGGGAATACTCATTTCATTCTGCGGTCCATGACACTTATTCCAGATTAGACTTGTTTTTAACAACTAAATCACTACTTCACAATGTAATTGAATGTAAATATTTAGCCTCTACAATATCGGATCATTGTCCATTGAAATTGAAGGTGAAACAATATTTGGACAAACCTAAAACTAAGCGTTGGAGATTCAAGCCATATCTCCTTAACGACCCAGATTTTGTTAACTTCCTAGAAAAGCAAATCGACGACTTTTTAACAATTAATGAAAACTCCGCCTCCCCAAGCATAATCTGGGAGACACTGAAAGCTTTCCTAAGAGGTCAGATAACGTCTTTTGGAGCTTCTAAACAAAGAAAAAGTAGACAGTATCTAAATACACTAGACAAAGAAATCCACGAACTAGAGAAAAAACATGCTGAAACCAATAGAGCAGAAACTCTTCACATACTAGTAAAAAAGCGGCTTGAATATAGCAATTTAACCACTAGCCAAGTAGAAGCAGACATGGCTAGAACTAAATACCACTACTATGAAAAGGGGGACAAAAACGGCAAACTTCTCAGCTGGCAAATAAGAAAAGAAGAGATGGCAAAAACAAATTACTCAATCAAATCTAAGGATGGTGATGTATTACATAAACCTGAAGAGATAAACCAGCGTTTTGAAATGTTCTACCACAATCTATATAAGTCTGAAAACCAAGAATCAACTGCTACAAAATGTGAGGAATTCTTGGGAAACTTACCAATTACTAAGCTTCCTGTAGAAGTCAGAACTACCCTTGAAACAGAAATATCAAGGGAAGAAATCAACAAGGCTATTAACTCATTGCAAACGGGCAAAGCTCCCGGTCCCGACGGCCTACCTGCCGAATTTTATAAACTGTTCATAAATAAATTAATCCGCCCTTATATGGACATGCTCAAAGACAGTCTCAACAACGGTAAATTGCCACCAAGTCTAGAATTAGCAACAATCAATGTACTTCCTAAACCCTCTAAGGATAAACAACTTTGTGACTCCTATAGGCCCCTGTCAATGCTAAATGTGGATTATAAAATATTTTCTAAAGCACTCGCACTAAGAATGGACCCTGTGATGTCTCACTTAATCCACGAGGATCAGACAGGTTTTATTCAGCAGCGACAGGGTTCTGACAATATCAGAAAACTTTTTCATATCATTGAACTCTCTAAACAAACGAATGACTCAAGACTTGTAATCTCGATGGATGCTCGAAAAGCTTTTGATACAATAGAATTTGAATATCTTTTTTTATACTCTGAAGCAGATGAATTTTGGTGATGTCTTCATTAATTATATTAAGATGCTTTATTGCTCTCCGAAGGCACAAGTGTTGACAAATGGTATACTTTCCAAACCCTTCCAACTGGGACGTGGAGTACGACAGGGCTGCCCACTCTCCGTATATCTGTTCGCCGCGGCCATTGAACCGTTGGCGGTGGCAATACGGAACAACAGCAATGTATGTGGCATAAAGACTGGAACAAATGAATCCAAACTCTCACTATATTGTGATGACTTACTAATTTATATTACCCAACCAGATAAATCCTTGCCGCAATTACTCAGCATATTAGAGGCATACAGTGCCATATCTGGTTACACGATAAATTATGACAAGAGTGAAATAATGCCACTCAATAGTGTTACCACTCACAATACCCACCCATTGGTTTCCCATTTCAAATGGGCACCAAAAAGCTTCAAATACCTGGGAATCCAAATATCTAATGACCTGACCCAAATATACCAAAATAACTATTTACCTATTATGGAAAAAATCAAAACCGACCTATATAAATGGAAAGACCTTCCAATTTCTTTAATTGGACGTGTTAATGTGGTCAAGATGAATGTTCTGCCCGAACTAATTTATTTGTTCCAGTCTCACTCAGCTGCCCACCAAGCTTGTTTACATCACTGAACAAAATCATCTCAATGTTTTTGTGGTCCCAGAAACGGGCTAGGATCAGACTAAAAGCACTACAGGCTCCCCTGAATAAAGGGGGCTTAAACCTCCCCAACTTCAGACTGTATTACCTAGCCTGTCAATCACGTGTTATTTGGTGTTGGCTCAACAGTGAGAGCCTGCCCACACCAGCATGGGTTAAACTGGAAGAAAACATAATCCATCCTATTCCACCACAGGTAATCCCCTATATAGACACGCAAAAAACCCTTAATTCTATCACTAAAAACCAGATTATACATCACACCTTCGCATGTTGGAAAGAAACTATTAAACTAATGGGAAAACAAAACACCTTGTTAATGAGCATGCCTCTGTGGAACAACCCTTGTGTCCCAAAAATTATTAGTTATGGAATATCTGAAAACTGGAGAACCAAGGGAATCAGTGAAATAAGAGACTTGTATAACCAAAGCATCTTTTCTGATTTTAATTCCCTGAGAACGAAATATAATTTACCTTCATCCAACTTTTTTAAATACCTACAGATACGGAATTGGGTAAAAAATAACAGTTATAGCTATCCCCATATGTCTGAAACACCAATTGAGAAACTGTTTAACACTACAAAATCATCAAAGGGCCTTGTATCTAAAATCTACACACTGATGAACACTGAGCAGAAAGATGATAAAATGCTACAACAAAAAATTAAATGGGAAAAAGACATTAAACACAAATATACCATGAAAGAATCATTCATTATTGCTCCAGAACTCCCAAACAACTTTAACAAACTCCAACCATAGGTTAATTCAATTTAACATATTACACAGAATCTATTATACACCTCACAGATTATATCAATTTAGCCACGAGACATCACCCAATTGTCTTCGATGTCAACATGTTAAAGGAGACCTAATCCACACGTTCTGGAATTGCCGGAAGCTAAATTATTATTGGAAATTTATATTTGAACAACTTTCAAAAATTATTGGAAAAACTGTGACTCCTGACGCACGAATAGCTATTTTGGGTGATGTCTCTATGCTGAGTAACCTTGACATCTTTGAGAAGAAATTTACTCTGTTAGCAATGTCTGCTGCAAAAAAATTTATTCTTTGTCATTGGAAATCTGAACCCCCTCCCCCGACTAAACAATGGTGGGCAGAACTACTATCCTATTGCACACCAGAAAAAATCATGTATAACGTGATTTTATTACACTTTCAGAAGATCTGGGGTCGGGCGTCAGGCAATGGATTACATACCAAATATGGGACAAGAACTGGAGAGAGCTATTTGAAGCATAACAGAGATTGTTGTTGTTGTTGTCTTTTATTTTATTTTTATTTTACTTTTGTCTGCTTGTCTTTCTTTTTGTTGTCATGATTATTATTTTATTCATGGTGTAGCACAGATAATCATGGTCATAAAGTAAAACATGCATTTGATAGTTTTCTTGTACTAGGAATGGTCGGGGAAGGGTTTGTAATTGTTCAGTTAGGAAATGTATTTAACTTGCATTTTACAACTGTATGTAAATGAAATGTCAAAAGCAAATAAAAGATAATAATAAAAATAAAAAAAATAAAAGAATTGTGCCATTTTATCATGAGTGAGGACCTATTATATGAAGATAGGTTGAAAAGTGGTGAAGAGGTCCTTTAAAGGTAGTGTAGACAAGTTTCCAGCCAAAATTTTAAATATATATGTTGTATTATGTATTTTGTTGGCCTTTTTTCCCTCTATCTTTCCCTTTATTATGATGCTGAGGTGTTCTCCTGCAACAGCACACTCTCCCTTTGGCCCCCTCTGGCTGAATGCACTGTTTATATCCACAGTTTACTAGTCGGGACGTCAGAGGGGATTTAAACTTTTAGCCAATTGCAGCGCGAGGCTGTGACTGTGTGTTCAAACCAGCAGTATTATAATGAAAACGCGATGCGATTTCATTGCAATGTATAATATTATCCCCATATCTTAGTTTCACCATTGTTCATGTGAAATAGTATGTTTATGATTTAATATGTAAGCCTATTGAAATGATGAGAATCGCTATGTATAGCGCATGGTTGGGTGGTCCAGCCGGCTTGAAGCATGCATTCAACCCGTGCTCGCCAACGGTGACAAGCCGTCGCGGATCATCATATCGATTTTTCTTCATTGCAATGAATAACCGTGGACAAAGTAGTTCACATGAACGATGCTGTAGTGGCTGGGGCATTTGAGGGGCAATATGTTTTATATACACGATTACAAATAAAAGATAATTGAATTGAGAGCCAGTGAGTCTCCTCCACTACTTCCTACTTCCTCATTTGCGGGACTCGTCGTGTCAGTCTTGTGATATTGTAATTATGCTACAGTTACCCTTAAAAGAACATGTCAACTCAATGTCATTGTTGTAACTATGATATCGATAGAAATTCATAATTTTTTTATGTCATATTTAGCCATACGAGCGCAATATCCATAGCGTCCCTCCCAGCAGCAACAACAACCCCATAGCCTGAAGTGACCTGGCTCAGCCAATAGAATGACGGGGGGAGGGGGGTGGAGCTAGATTTGAATTTGTTGAACACTCAATCACTTCTGTGTACTACAAACACTGGAAACTTGTCTACACTACCTTTAAGTCTGACAACATAGAAATGTGCACATAGCATCAGCCCAGTTTTACACATAATTACTGTAGGCCAAACTGATGTTTGGTAAATAAAATAAAATAAAATAAAATAAAATAAAATACTTCCACAGCCACCTTGGGTCCTAATCCTAGATTGGCAAAAACAAATTAGACAGACATACATACAGACAGACAGACAGACAGACAGACAGACAGACAGACAGACAGACAGACAGACAGACAGACAGACAGACAGACAGACAGACAGACAGACAGAGACAAAGAGAGAAAGACTGGGCTCTTGGCAGGAAACAGGCATGGTTTCCTGTGGTGTTAACTCTGCAAGCCTGTGTGACACACGCACGCGCACGCACGCGCACGCACGCACACACACACACACACACACACACACACACACACACACACACACACACACACACACACACACACACACACACACACACCTACACACAGTCTCAGTCTTAATCAGTAGCTGTATTATCTGGCCTGCCTAGGAAGTGTTTCTGTTTGTGTAGAAGGTTGGACGGCTACTCTGTACTGGGGGGGACTACACAGCACATGGACACACACACACACACACACACACTGTATATTATGTTTCTTTTCCCTTTTTACCTCCTTACATGATTTCCTGTTTTTTATATAGGCCTAGAAGTGTATATTTGTACATTTCTAAATGTTGTGATGAATTTAAAGAGGTGGACCCAGTCCCAGGCTGTAACAACAAGTGTAATGCTTTGTGTCGTCCACAGTAACAACCTTTGTATTGAGTTGTGCTTTCATGTGAAATGTACACATTCTGCAAACTGTTAATAAATACTTCAATCACACATACACACACACACACACACACACACACACACACACACACACACACACACACACACACACACACACACACACACACACAAACATTCTTGTGCATTGACCAACAGAGACACCACTGAATGCACGTGTACGTATACATGTAGATACACACACACTTGTACGACAAAGCATCTCATCCGCTTTTTTAAACCTGGCTGTTACAATAAAGTTGAGTTGACACACTGACATACATAAGCTATAGCAAATGTGGATACACACACACACACACACACACACACACACACACACAAATAGACTACACACACATTCATTAACAAACTGTTCATGAACACATTACAGACTCACCGTCTCTCTCTATCTCTTAACACTCTCCTGTTTTGTGTTTCTGTATCTCTCTTTGTCTCTCAGGTTTGAATGTAATGCTTAATCCATGCGCCGTCATACAACGGTGCATGTTGTGCACTGAAAATGTGTTGCACCCTCACACCGTGCGTGCGTGGGCGGGGGGTTTGGGGTCAGGAGACAATGTCATGGTTTCAAATCCAGCTCGTGACCTTTGACGCATGTCATCCACTTTCACTTTCCTCTTCTTCCTGTCACTCTACTGTGCATTGTCTAATGGAGCAGGAAGGCCATTATACTAGAAAGAAAAAGTTCATAAATAAGCAGAGCTTTCAGGGAAAGAACAACCTCCTTTTTTAATAGTCCTTTTTCTGCTTTTCCTTTAGTTCTCTCATTTAAAGGGCTACCATGTAAACAAACAAACTTTAATAATGTGTCCGACAAAAGAGATCAATCCAATGAATCACAATGTAAACAAAGCAGTTAGTTGGGCAACAACTTATAATAGTTGTTATAGGATGGATGTAATGGCGTGCAAAACAAATGCAAATGCTAAACTGATGTAGAATACAATGGAACACTCCTGTTTTAAAGCAGCGCATGCAGTCTCTTGGTTCTACGTTATGTATTACGACAGCCTGTCTTCGCTCTCGCCATCTTTCTTTGGTCCACATTTAGGCAGATCTCTCTCTTGTTGACTTTCTCATGCCTAATATAATGCTCCGTTGTATGACAGTGTAGAAAATAGCTGATCTACAGATGCAGCGTGTAAGAGGCTATTTTCAGCGACACCACTCTCTCTCTCTCTCTCTCTCTCTCTCTCTCTCTCTCTCTCTCTTTCAGACTCCATCTCTATCTCTCTCCACCCCCAACCCTCAGCCTCCCTTCCTGTCCTATACTCATGTTTATCTTACTCAGGTCTATTTCCTATGAGCATGTATCAAAAAGCTGGACAGTGATGGAAGTGAAGGAGAGACAAGAGGAAGAAAATGAACAGCAATAGACAACTTGAAAAGGGGCCTGTAATTCCTGAAAATCAGTCCAATTATTTTTGTAATATTATAGAATAATTGTCAAAATGTGTGTGTGTGCGTGTGTGTGTGTGTGTGTGTGTGTGTGTGTGTGTGTGTGTGTGTGTGTGTGTGTGTGTGTGTGTGTGTGTGTATGAAATGTATACTGTATACTGTATAAAATGTATACTTTTCATATACACACACACGTGAAAGTAAATGTATATGAAAGTATACATTTTTCATGTACCAATCAAATGAGGACGGTATGGACTTAAACTGGCAGTGTTTTGACATTAAGCTAATCTTAACTAATCAAATTCCAGATCCTTCCACTGTTTGGACCTAAACACTGTAGTTAACCAAACTAACAGTGTCAGCCAAGGATTGCATTTTTATAGCGCTTTTCTATGCACTACGTGCATGCTCAAAGCGCTTTACAATGGTCCATTCATTCATACATTGGGATGTGAAGTGGCGAACAGTCAACGCCAGCGTCCTCATTTCTCACATTCACACACCAGTGGTGGCAACCACTGGTCCCTCAACATAACACTTTAAGGTAAACTAAGCCTTTAAACCTAGGTCAAAAAGCCAAGCCTATCCACAAGCAGAAGTGACTGCTATCTATAATGAAACACAGGAAGTTTGAGTTGACATGGTCCACATTTTGCTGCTGATATGGTATGAAACGAAAAACATATGAATGGGTTACATGAGTATTGGAGGAGATTTTAATATAGGATGTGTTGTGGTCCTGTGATGCACCGGACCTGCCTGAACCTGATAACACTGGACCATTAAGCTACTCTATGATGGAGCAGGAAAAGAGGGCTGGTATACTATCCTTTCAAGTTCGCTGCCTACTGGTGCGCTTGTTCATTGTTGGCCCAGCCTCCTCTCTCCCATCTGCTACTGCTCATTAGCATGGAAACAGAACTGGGAGCATTCTCTCACTCCCTTTACACGCACGCACGCACGCACGCACGCAAACACGCACAAACACACACACACATGCACACGCACACATGCACACACACACACACACACACACACACACACACACACACACACACACACACACACACACACAGAGCCATTAATCAACAAGTCACTCCAGGGTCCATTCCCACACATACACACACCATGCACGGCAATGAAGACAAAGGCCATGCTCATACACATCCCCTAATCATTGACACACCCTTTATTAGATGTTGCCACACCTCCCTCTTGCTTCACTGACTGGACCTGACAAGCCAAACGTCTGACCATCAGACCTGGCAATAGGGATTTATTAGGATATGGCAATGTATGCAATGTACTGTAAAGTCATTAACTCTCAGTCTTCAGCTGCTTATGCGTCTTTTCTTCCTGAGTTGAGCTTGTATTCTTGCTGTAAGATCGCAGCTGGACCCTTATCGGTTAGTTGGCTTATAGGGCCAAGTGAGGGACAGAGGACGCTGTGGCATGCCTCCTTCATTCCCTCCACTCCACATCCACTGGATTCATACCTTTCTGAGTAATGTGTGTGTGTGTGTGTGTGTGTGTGTGTGTGTGTGTGTGTGTGTGTGTGTGTGTGCGTGTGCGTGTGTGTGCGTGTGTGCGTGTGTGCGTGTGTGCGTGTGTGCGTATGTGACATGAATATTTCACATCTCCCTTTTATAACGCCACCAGGAGGCCGACTTTTGTAAAACACATTTTTGGATATTTTGTCCAAAAATCCTGCAAATCGTTAGACAGTATCTCCATAGTCATGTGCTCAAGACGGATCTGTCCGATATTTCATATTCCATCCTAATTGGCTAACATTGGCTTTCAAATTTTGCAGGATTGGCCCGTTTTTAACAAAAAGCCTCAAATCATGAACGCAGCGTGCAATTTGACCTGAAATATTTCACGCACTACTAAGCTGAGGAATATAGCCCACCCATTTCACATTGGCCTGTTATAGCGCCACCAACAGAAGGATTGTGCGTGTGTGCGTGCGTGCGTGCGTGCGTGCAACACGGATCTGCACCATTTCCCGTATTCCATCCTGATTGGCAAAGACTGGAACAAACAAACAAAAAACATGTTTATATTACTCCTAAATATTCCTATCCTCCTGGTGGAGACCTGTGCCTAGAAGGGCACTTTTTCTAGTTCTCCATATTTTCTTATATTTCACAATGCCACGCCAGACTTCCCGGTCCTTCATTGCCATCCCCAGTTCCTGCCTGCTGACGCATGTGTCCCTAGCGATGACATCAGGGAATTAAAGTGTTGCAATTACAAGAGTAACTGTCATTAGCAACCACACTAATGACAGTTATCTACCTCTGGTCTGCTTTGAGGCAGGATTCCAGAGAAGAAGGGAAGATATAACGTTATAATGTTCTAATAATATGGACACTGTGTTATTTGGGGTTTGCAGATAATGGTTAACATGCCTTTAAGAGACTGGTTAATATGGGATGCTTACGTAATACACAGAGCGTGCAAAATAACAAGGAAGTCGGTTCTGTACTGAGACAAGCGACTAAGAAAAGCAGTGTTGGTTCTACGTTCAATCGTGTGTGCGTGTCACTCTTTAACACACAACAATAACCTCATGATCAGCTCTTTTGCTCAGCCAATCAAATCACCGCTATGGGGTGATCAGCCAATCACAAGCCAATGTTTTTGTTCGTGTGTGTGAACACAGACCCACAAGACCACAGCTGGGCATATAGGAGGGGCTAGCGCCCCTCAAAAAGCACAACTTTAACTATCCACCAGGATGAAGTGGGTTCATGTGTTTTGTCCGACGTACTAACAGTCCGACAGGCATTAGTCCGACACCCTACCCCAAACTCTAACCTAACCCACCTCACAGGAAGCCACGGGTTAGTTTAAACTTTTAGCCTGCCACGGGTTAGTTTTAACCTGCCATGCATGTGTCGGACTGTTGCATGTTGCACTCTTAGTACGCCGGACCAACTTATGCACCCTGGATGAAGTATGTATTATAACTGAGATGAAAGCATTGCTGTGTCATGTAATGCATTGGAATCTGTCTGGCTCGTAACCTTTGGCCTATGATGTCATCTCTCTCTCTCCCATCACTCTGCCGACTATCAACTGTATATTTTCCCTAAGCCTAAGCCTACTGTATAGCCTATCAACTCTACTCAACGAATCTTAAGATTATCACAGCATTTAAGGTTATGCATGCATGGATTTGAATGCATAATATGGCTATACTGCAACTAGTGAAAGTCTTGTCAAGAATTTGCTACACCTTTGATAGCTTACATAAATTGGTTGTCAGGAAGATGGGGGGAAATCAATGGGGGGATGTTAGAGATAAATTGCTGTTTTCCCACAATGTTTTTCCCCATTAAAAAAAACAAAAACCCAACCAAGTGAAAGATATTGCATTCCACCACGTACAGTAAAGAGACCACCACGTACAGTAAAGAGACCACCACGTACAGTAAAGAGACCGGAGGACACACATAAGTGTGAACTACAGAAATGTTAGTCTGGAGAACTTGAAGTTCACCAGATGAACCAAACGGTGACATAACACTGTTGATGGAAACAAACGCTAAATGTGGGTCACCTCTCCTCACCTAGTGTGTGTGTGTGTGTGTGTGTGTGTGTGTGTGTGTGTGTGTGTGTGTGTGTGTGTGTGTGTGTGTGGCGGAATGGAATACAAGCCAGGCCGACAGATAGACAGTTGCCCGTCTGTCTGTCTGTCTGTCTGTCTGTCTGTCTGTCTGTCTGTCTGTCTGTCTGTCTGTCTGTCTGTCTGTCTGTCTGTCTGTCTGTCTGTCTGTCTGTCTGTCTGTCTGTCTGTCTGTCTGTCTGTCTGTGTATCTATCTCTCTCTCTCTCTCTCTCTCTCTCTCTCTCTCCTTCTGTCTCACTCTCTGTTACAACATCTGCTCTCTTCCCTACTCTTTCCCATCATGAAGTGGGCGTGTCCTTTGTGTTGCCCCAAGCACCATTGTTCTAGCCAATCATTGTCCTCGGCCGGTCGTTCCCACGATGCACCAGTAATGACCAGAAGGTGCTGACGGGACTTTTGGGCTCTCTGAAGGAATGACTGTGTCTTTTTCTTCCAACCACTCTGCCCCAAGGGAGAGAATCCTGACAATACTCCAAATACTAAATACATCATTGGAATTCAAATCATCATCTTCTACCTCTAAGATATACATGTTCATGAATATAACTTTGCATATGATAAATTACTCTACAGTCTCCTCGGAATTTATTATTTATAGTCTCATGCAATGAAAAGAATGTAGATTTTTCTGGTTAAGCTGAATCAGGGGACATATTTTGGTGGCCCCGGCAACACTCAGCGGTGTTTGACAGACCGAGATGAAGGAATGGAAAGATGGAGAGAAGGGTGAAAGAAAGAGAGATTAGATAGATAGAGGGAGAGACACGGAGCTCTGGGAAAAGATCAGAGCTTGGTCCCTGGGGAGCTGCGACAGATGAACTGGCTGAATAAGCTGTCTGTCATTGTGTGACTTGGGTTTGCTGTGGTCACTGCTACATTTGTTCAAAGTTAACAATGGGGGATGGTAGAGAGATAAATTGCTGTTTTCCCACAATGTTTTTCCCCATAAAAAATGAATGCAGAGCTTACACATAAGCTACCATTGTATAACAATGCTAAGTATAGGGAATTTGTATAGTATATAGCGGGAAAAGAAAAAAAACTAAATGTAATACCCTTACAAACAAGGTTAATAATAAATGTGTCCATGACGGTCATTTGGTCCAGTTCTGGAGCTCCCAGTGTTTTATACAGCAAAACAAATTGCCTTGTAGGCTACAGAAACAAAGCACCAATTAATTTGGTGCATTGTTTATGTGCACTCTCGGTACCCATTAGGCTAAAACATTGAGTCTTGAGTAGGGACGGGTATCGTTAGGATTTCTATGAGTCTGGTACCGATTCCGGTTCTGCTTATCGATTCCGGTTCCTAACGGTTCCCTATTTTGGTTCCAAAATGGTATAAAATAAGTCAAATGTTTAACAAAAAGCTTTTATTCTTTTAAGCCTTGAATTTAAGACATGATAAAGGAGAGGATGTAATCCTCTCCTTTATTTAACAGTTGAGCCTACAGTGGAGTGGAGACTACAGTGAGCTGCATGTTTACTTTTCTTTTTTAATCTATTCTGTAGTTACCTCTTACTACTAGTACTGACAATGACAATACTCGATACCCGGTACCCAAGCATGTTTGGTTCACTACCCGGTACCCAAGCATGTTCGGTTCGGTACTCGGTACCCAAGCATGTTCGGTTCGCTACCCGGTACCCAAGCATGTTCGGTTCGCTACCCGGTACCCAAGCATGTTCGGTTCGCTACCCGGTACCCAAGCATGTTCGGTTCGCTACCCGGTACCCAAGCATGTTCGGTTCGCTACCCGGTACGGCGGTACCCAAGCATGTTCGGTTCGCTACCCGGTACCCAAGCATGTTCGGTTCGGTACTCGGTACCCAAGCATGTTCGGTTTGCTACCCGGTACCCAAGCATGTTCGGTTCGCTACCCGGTACCCAAGCATGTTCGGTTCGCTCCCCGGTACCCAAGCATGTTCGGTTCGCTACCCGGTACCCAAGCATGTTCGGTTCGGTACTCGGTACCCAAGCATGTTCGGTTTGCTACCCGGTACCCAAGCATGTTCGGTTCGCTCCCCGGTACCCAAGCATGTTCGGTTCGCTACCCGGTACCCAAGCATGTTCGGTTCTCTACCCGGTACCCAAGCATGTTCGGTACCCGGTACCCAACCATGTTCGGTTCGGTACCTGCTTGGTCCCGTGGTGACCCTTGAGACAATATCAGATCTACAAGCATGTAGATCTGATATTTTCGGCAAAGATGTTGTGAGCTTGTAGATCTGCTATTTTCAGCATGCAACCAAGTGTAAAATGACTCGTACTGGATCTCTTGTCCACTAGTCCCTTCCTAACATTTTAGTCTAGTTTTTATTTGTTGACGAAATTGTCAGTGTATTTTGTCTTAGTTTTAGTCATAGCTTAGTTTTCAGTCAGTGAAAAAAGGTAGTCGACGAACTTTTTTCGTCATAGTTTTAGTCGACAAAATCAACACTGTTGAGGACACGCCCACAGCGTCCCCAGCGGGAATCGAACCCAGGACCTTCTAGCTGTAAGGCGACAGCGCTATACCGACTACACCACTGTGCCCCTTGTTGGCCATTTTTAAACCTTTATTGGCCGGGTTTCCCATAGAAATTTTGGGTCGCATGTAGCTTGAACAGGATTGCAGCTCATTCGCACATGCCCTCTGGGACGCACACTGTGTGCTGCCTAATTGGTAATATGTCCTTTTTGGGAAACACGACTATAGAGGGTATGCGCGTGACATCCTCATCAAACCCGGAAGTTATGCAGGAATGCCTATACTGAGTGGCAAAAAACTACTTTCTGGCCTTGACAGCCCATACATCCAAACAGAAAGTCCCATCTGATTGCATTAAACAACATTAAACAATGTTAAACTCACTTTGCATGTTGCTTTGCTTTGCTTCACTTTAAGCATGAGTATACCCTCTATATCGACATATATAACCTAGACTAGAGCACAGCCGTAAGGCCTCCTGCATGAATACTTTTAGAAGCAAACCCGTTTCCCTAAAGCCTTTTTAGCCTAATATACACACACCTGTCGACATGTGGCAACACCATTCGCAGAGACATCACATCACGATTATGGTGTTACAGTAGTAAGTAAATAATTAAATAGAATACCATACGATTGTGGACATAAAGGCCTAAAGAGGTTAATTGATCATTATAACCGACACATCTCAGTCTTCGCAATCTTCATTAGAAAGTGATAGTCACTCGACCATGCTCTCTCTCATTTTCTTTTATAAAAAAGAACAAGCAAGATATGATATTTCAACAAGATGTCTGGAGCTCTGCTAACCCCTGAATCCCTGTGAGTAATAATGATAATATAGCTAGATCATTAAAAAGGGGGAAAAGCAAGGGTGTGTGCAGTCAGTTGCCAATACAACAGGCTTAAAGCTAGTTAATTCAGCATTGTTTTATTGACCGGTCAGGCCGGCCTGGTAGGCCGATGAGGCCTACCTGGCCGCACTTCATTTCAGGAAAGTTGCGTGGCACTGGCTGTTTGTTGCTCTATGCACGGAATATCTATGTTCACAGGGAAAGGGACGTGTGGTGGAAGACCACACGCCCACTCGCTACGCATGTTCCCTTTGGGAAACTCGGCCATTGACAGTGATAGTGGAGAGAGAGTGAGAGACAGCAAATACAGTGAGAGAATAGGGGAATGATATTTAACATCAAATGGTCCGGCCAGCCAGTGTATGTGTGGCTGATTATTACACCCATGTGGCATGCACCCTAAGCACTTGACTATATTGGGTTGCCCTGATTCTGAAACTTTTCAATTAATTACTAACTTCACTTAAACTTCTTTATTTTCCCGTTACAGAAGCTGTGACAACAACCACAACCAAGAGCAAGTGGATGTGACATCAACCACGTCAGATCAGTCTTTAGAGAACCCAGGCCAAGCTGGCGCCTAGTGCTGAGGGTACCCATCTTTCAATACATGTCTCGAAGAATAAAGGCTTGGGCTTAGGCACACTTATAAATCCACACACACATGGGAAGGCAAAGCCTAAAACCTAGATATGAGATGGATGGATGGATGGATGTGTTTTTCCACCCACCCGTCATTTTGAATTGTTCCCCTGTGATTGTTCCACGGGCAGCACTTTGGTTTCCCAAGCCTCGTTCAGCGAAGCCTGCAGTGTGTGCGTGCGTGCGTGTGTGTGTGACAGGTGACCAGTGTATGGACGAAAGAAAGGTCAGTGGCTGAGCGTGAGCTCCTTTCTTCACCTCATGTTGCCCTCTTCCCACAATCTGTCACATGCACATACACACATGCACGTATGCACATACACACATGCAAAGTAATGGGTGAGAGAAATGGGTAAGGAACAAGTGAGGCTGTTAATAACCTCACACATTATAGGCATATATTCACACACACACACACACACACACACACACACACACACACGCACGCACGCACGCACGCACGCACGCGCACACACACACACACACACACACACACACAGGTGGAAAACCAAACATTGAAATTAATTGCTAGTGATCATTGTCTCCACCAGGCCAAAGGCATGGGGAGAGAGTATGTTTTGCACTCCGTCCGTGTGTCCGTCCGTCTGTCTGTTACCAGCTAATCTCCGGCACCGTTAACCCGGTCAATGCCAAATTTTGCACACACACTCCCTGGATGCCAACGATGAACCTCTGCCCTACAATTTCCAGAACGGCCTGTTATAGCGCCATCAGGAGGCCGACTTTTGAAAAACACATTTTTGGAACAAATGCCTCATGCCTGACCTGCCCTGGTGGAGACCTGTGCCCCGAAGGGGCACTTTATCTAGTTTATATTTGTAATTCAGAGAGTGCACTAATGACTGATACGAGGAGAATAGAGGAAGGAGGAGTCTAGAAGAGGGAGGATGGATGGTGGTATGAATGGACAGATTAATACGATTATAGGAGTGAGACACTTAAACAGCCTGTTCTCTGGATTAGCTATGGTCATGCCTACTCCCTGTCAGAATACAATTTGTGTGTGTGTGTGCTGTGTGTGTGTGTGTGTGTGTGTGTGTGTGTGTGTGTGTGTGTGTGTGTGTGTGTGTGTGTGTGTGTGTGTGTGTGTGTGTGTGTGTGTGTGTGTGTGTGTTTGCGTGGGTGCGTGCGTGCGCTGCATGTGTGTGTGTGAGAGACAGCAAGTGTTTGTATACTCTATTGTGCGTGCGTGTGTGTGTGTGTGTGTGTGTGTGTGAGAGAGAGTGAGTGAGTGAGTGAGTGTGTGTGAGTGTGTGCGTATATTTGTATTGTATGTACTGTATTCCCTGTCATCGGTATTGTCATGTCACCATCAGTGTTGTACAGTTGATCAGCATCAATGCTGTCATTGCCATTAGATTACTGTTGCTAACATATTGTCATATGATTGCACTACCCTGTTGTAAGTTACATATTTGTGTTTGATTGATTGATTGAAGTATTTATTAACAGTTTGCAGAATTACAGTACATTTCAAGCACAACTCAATACAAAAACTGTTAACTGTGAGTGGACGACACCATTACACTTGTTTACAAGAAGGTCCACCGTGGGATACATGTATGTGTTTGCAACAGTTGAATATAATAGACCCTATGACCTGTGCTGGCAAAAATACCCTATAGTTTATTTATTTTGTGACTCATATGTTTGCCAGAAGGTGCAAAGGAGCAGCAGTGCCTGACGAACCCTAAGAATCACTTTAGGGGTCAATTAACACTAACACAGTAAAAGCTGCAGTGTTCATTTAACCAATGGAGTGTACAAAATGTAACCAAATGGATCCTTCTGGGTCCTCAGACTAGCACTGGGTGTTTTTTTTTTTTTCTTCTTGCTGTGAAGGATCTTGCCGTATATATACACTTACCGAATTCAGGTATATGTTGTACTGTTTCTTT
>NC_139699.1:51783296-51795796 GCF_964188405.1 Protomyctophum parallelum | reverse complement strand
AACACAAATAATTACACAACTTAAATTAAAATAATACATCCTCTTTTTTTACAAGAACATTAGCGAAACAAAAATATAAGGAAAACATGATGGACAGCATTTCATAACCAATGGATGAGCATCATTGTACGTCCACTGGCCAATAGCAGAAGACTGGCAGTGATGGTGGGTGGGAATGGGCAGTGCATACATCAACACCACGCAGTCATGACCATATCTGCACGCTCACTCATACAAAACACACGCACGCACGCACGCACACACACACACACACACACACACACACACACACACACACACACACACACACACACACACACACACACACCTCCATAGTGCAATGAGGTATTGGCAGTTAGACTAGTCCATTTCAGCAAAGTCCTCTGGGAAACACTACAGCAGAGTTTGGGCAATGTTGCACTTAACAACTTCTCAGACAATGCTAGCAAGCAACATTTGCCAAAGGAGCTGCTTGTGTTGCACTCATTACATAAAATCAGAAAAATGTCTGGAATGTCAGGACTCAGGACAGAAGAAAAGCAGGAAATAGAAGGGAGGGAAGTCGGGTTTCCAAAAAGCCCTGAAATCCTGAAAAGAAAGGAAATAATTTTGTTCCTAAGAATTTGATCGATTTGTTGCGGTTTTTCATTTATTTCCCTGCTGTTAGGAATGTTGCCCAATACACTGCCTAAAACATGTCCCTGTGCCTCAACAGCTAGGGGTCAGGGGCCAGTATGGCCCAACAGATCCACATCGGATCAATCTGCAGTCACTACTGGAGTCTATTCTTTTCTAGTCTACTTTATTCTTGACTGAGAGCCAGCTCAGCCAACAGAGTCTCTGGCAGCATCGCAGAGCTACAGGTGTGTCTGTTGCAGAAGTCCATCCATTGTTCTCCATTCAGCCAGAAGATCACACAAGGAGTGGTCAGGCTATACCAGCTGGGCAATGTGCGTTGTGTGTTCCTCCATGCATATCAAGATTACTTTGCAGCATTTCTACACTGTAAGAATGGATCCTTATAGTGTTGTTTTTTTTGCTGTGTACCATGGTTAACACTATACGCTCTGCACTGCAGCACTACACACACTGTAAACCACTGCACATAACAGTATACAGTACTGTACTATAACAGTACTTAAGTTCTCAGTACTGCAAAGGTACTACACAGTTTTTTCAATCAGTACTCCAAAGGTACTACAATAAAACTTGTCAACATCCAAGTCAGTATTCCATTCTTCAGAATGAAAGAGTTTTTAAGATTATTTTTCATGGCCTTCGGAGCTCATCTTTGCACTCATTCAGTACTAACTTCTGGGCTGACGCAGCATAAGATAAGTACTAAATCAGGACTCGGGACTGGTACAAGCGTTAAGTCCCCCGTGTACTCCATCCTTGAGAGAGCAGAGCACAGTAGTTCTTCATCCGTTCTCCAGCATTCATCAATTGTACTGGTTGGGTAGCGTTTCAGTACTAGTTCTGTGACTGTGTTCACGATACAAGTACTAAGTCTTATAGCACTTGGGCCACCGTACTGGGTCAACATTAGACCTACGTCCCTCGGTGGTCAAAACTGTCCCAGTACTCATCCATTGTACTAGTGCAGCAGTGAGTCCATACTAAGGCAGTACTAACTGAACACTCTCTTCCAGTATATCTCAGTACTGTGAGATTCCATGACAGCAGTAGCAGGGAGGCAGCAGCAGCAAACGGCAGGAGTAAAACCTCCTGGAGACAAGGTGAGCTCTACTGCTCATGGCTGGTTTGGACTGGCTTTAACCAGATAACACCGTCCTGATCCGGTATGGTCTGGACTGGTACATTGGTATCATACCTGGAACGCAAAAGGATAATTTGTTTAGAATTCTTGTATATTTGCTGTATTTTTTTGTTTTGTTTTAGCATTGTTCATGGCATGACATTTTATTCACTTTAATGATCTTGTACAACGCTATAGAGTGGTGAATTTTATGATTTGTACTGATATGCAGATTTTTTTGTGTGGGAATGATTAAACCCCATTTTGGGCGGGAACCCCTTTTGGTGTTAGCATTATGTTATGCTTTAGCTATTGAAAAGTAGCAGATCCAAAAGTTCATAGCGCGCCACCGAGTGGCGCGCTACGAGCTTGTAGATCTGCTATTTTTGAAAAATCGAAGAACGACTGACATAGAAACATAGCTTTTTCAGAAAACTGTCAGGATTCAGAAGACAATTTTAGAATCTGATCTCAGGTCAAAATGGGTTAAAATGGTGTGAGGTTGTTGATCTGTTGGCGAAGCTCACCTCTGTCGCTATAATGCACTCATCCTTCCGTTCAGAGAGGACGTAGACCGACTGGTATTTAGTGTCCGTGGAACACTGGTATTGACCGTCAGTGGAACAGTGATATTTAACGTTGTTCGTCGAAGGAGGTTTAACGTCAGTCGTTGAGTTGTACTTCATGTCGACTGATATTGACTGATATTTGCTGTCGCTGCAACATGGATTCTCCTCTGCTTGATGCCTTTCTGATGCATTACTGTGGAAATACAGAACGGAAGGTCAGCACTGACATCCTTTATAAAGAACACACGTTTTAGAGTTCAATACGAAATACGAAAATAGCATAATTTTATGTCGTGATGTGATATTCATATAAGATGCTTACATGTCACTATGGCTTAGGCTTAGATTTAATGCATATATGGTTTAAAATGCCTTTCAAACATACTTGTGTACCTCTTTAATATATTCGTAACATACTATGTTATATATTTTGTTGAGCTGTGTACCTGTTTAGTCTCTTCCTGTGTCTTTCCTCTGCATCAGACTCATCCACAGTGTCACATCTTGCCACCAAGACACCCTGTTCCTCCTCCTTACAAAGAGACAGCTCCTCCGGCCTCAGCTCGTGGACCAGGTTGTATTCCAGACTAGGGTAGCGAGTCTTAAACCCATTTTTAATCTCAGACCCACTCAGTCCGCTGAACCCACTGAGCCCACTGAGCCCACCCAATGACCCGGCCAGCTCAGAATGGTAGTCCACCTTCTTGTTGGTGTTTTTAACGGACGCCGTCAGTGTCACGGGCCCAGCTAGCTCCTTATCGCTGCGGAGGCAGTTGTTGGCCGTCGTCAGGTTGTTCATGGTCTCGTGGCTGTCACTGTGGACACTGTCACCGTGGTGGCTGTGGTGGCGCTCCTGTAGCTTGACCCGAACATAGACCACCAGCACTGAACAGCCAATCAGGATCAAGAGAACCAGGAAGATGCCGGCGCAGACGGCTGTCCAGGGGAACCTGGCGTCGTCGCTCTCCTCATAGTCGTCGTTACCATTTTCTGGTGAAGAATAACGACGGTCTGGTCCCTCGACCACTGGCTGGCCCCTTGGAGCCTCCGGCAAGAGGAATTGGCAGTTGCGACCGCCGTAGCCTGACGTGCAGGCACACACGTAGCGGCCTCCACGCTCGTGGCAGGTCGCCCCGTTGTGGCAGGGACCGTGGTGGCACCGGGAGATTGGGGAGCTGCAGTTCCTGCCTGTGTAGCCTGTTGGATGAACACAATTGTGAGCAGAGAAAGTTAATTTACTGCTAATGTTCTACAGTTCAATTTAACGTTTTTATGATTTGTTCTATGGTTTAATCCTAGAGCATTTACTTTTAAGTGTTATATGAATAATGTTTATCATTGCTAAAAGTTATATTATAGCTTGATTAAATTTCACTTGATAGAACAAATAACATGTCTAGAATTTAGTCAGGATGGCAAATATAATTTTGTTTATTTATGGTCATGCCATTACAAAATGTTTTTGGTGGAATACTTTTATGGCTCACTGCTGCATGTTTGTGCATAGACTTTTGGTCAGGAGCAACATAATCTCCTCAACAGTGATCTGTAGCCACCCTACACTTTTTAAATCAAAGATAAATATATATATTTTTATACCTGGTGGGCAGTTGCAGGTGTAGCCATTGGCTCCTTCTTGGCAGGTCCCGCCATGCTGACAAGGGAAGGCTAGACAGTCCCCAGAAACAACATGGACGTCTTCACAGTTAGGTCCTGAGAATCCCTCAGGACACTGACACAGGTAAGAGTTAACCAGATCTACACATTCTGCACCTGGCAAAGGAGACGGAGAAAGAGAGTTAGACATCTGGCAAATTATAGCACAGATATGTATCCAATACATACAGTATATGACTCAGATAATGTGAAGAGAACAATATTAACATACCATTAAAACAGGGGTTGGATGAGCAGTGGTCAATTTTCTTCTCACAGTTGAAGCCGACGTACCCCGTGGGGCACTGGCAGAAGTAGCCACCCTCAGGGTTGTCTACGCAACGCCCGTCGTTGAAACAGGGCCCGTCTGCACAGGTCATGGCACTCAGCTCACAGTTCTTGCCATAGAAACCAGGTGGGCAGGTGCACTTGTACGAGTTGTCCAGATCCTATATAGGGAGAGAGGGGAGAAATTACAACATTAGTGACATGATTCTTGCTATGGGGATCGATCGATTCATCTATTCATCCATCCGTTCATTCCGTTTTTAAAATTTCCGGGGTGACTGTGACTGGGATTTACTGTGAATGTGTTCCAGGACTTACAGAGCAGCTGCCTCCATTATGACAGGGGTTCCCAGAGCATTCGTTGACCTGGATCTCACAGCTGGCACCGGCATATCCGGGGGGACAGGAGCAGGTGTAGCTGCCCTGGCCAGTATTGGTACATGTAGCTCCATTCATACAAGGTTTATGGTGCGTGCAGTAGTTTAGATCTGTAAACAGAAAGACAAAAAGGTTTAGCATAAATCCTTTATGCACTTTTATTCTCTTTTTGCTCTTTTTAGCCCTCTTTCTTTTCTTGAAATATATATTTTTTACAATTATTCTGTTGCTGTTATATATTATCTATGCTGCATTGTCTGAAGGAAGCCAAACCAAAACGTAAGTTTCACTCTCATGTCTGTAGCTCTGTACACAACATGTAACAATGAAGTAAAATCTTGAACCTTGAACGATACAGACTCAATGGGTGTGAATCGGTCCCAGGGCTATTCCAAGATCTATTTGAGGGTTAATTATGAGACCCTGTGATGTTGCCCTGATTTTGTGAACTCACCCTGATTGCAGAAGAGCCCACCCCATCCCTCCTGACAGTTGCACTGCCAGGGCTGTTGGCAGGTGCCATGGAGACAGCCAGGGTAACGGATGCAGTCGTCACAGTAACGCCCACTGTATCCCACGCGACACCTAAAACACAACAATAGATTCCATCAGTAAATAAGTCAGTCACACACTATTTTCACTGACATTTATTTTCAAATTGAACAAGACTCCCAGATATGCAGTTAACACAGTGCTAAACGGATGTCAAGTGGGTAGGGACTTACTTGCACTCTCCAGGTTTGTCACAGAAGCCATGCTCTTCATCACAGCCAGGCAGACAGAGTGCTGCAGAGAAGGAGATACAGAAAGGTGAATCCTGGGAACCGTAGTGTTAGGAAGACAACTGATAGGAGCAAGATTTAAATAAGTGAATTTGGGTCCCATCCTGGAACCTATAATGAATAGTGTAATACAACCAGAACTTTGGTTCTGTGCGGGTCAGAGCAGAAACGGTCAGACACGACTGTTTTGAAACAAAACATGAGTTTAGAAAGTCTAGCCAAGATCGTGCTGTCCACAGGGCTACTGCAGCCCCGGTCACCAAGGGGATAACCAGCCAACCAGCCCTCTCCTTTAACACGGCTGCTCTCTAGCACAAAAGGTTTCCACACAAAGCACTCTTTCTCCCCCCTGACTGTGGGTCAGAAGTCCTTTTTCTCACCCTTGGCCCCTCTTCTCCCCTGCTCTACTCTCATCTCCTCTCCATATTCTCCTCTCCTCCGTTCCTCTCCTCTCCCTTCCTCCTCCACTGGTGCTCTCCTCCTCTCTCCTCACCCCCCCCCCCCCTCCTCCTCCTCCTCCACTGGTGCTCTCCTCCTCTCTCCTCACCCCTCCTCCTCCTCCTTAACTGGTGCTCTCCTCCTCTCTCTCCTTACTCCCCTCCTCCTTCCTCCAGGGCCAGCTGGCCTGTGTGGAGCTAACCACCAGACAGCTGCTCTATTGTCTCCTCTCACCGAGCAGCTGCCCCCTCCACAACAATACACAATCCCATTCAGCCAATCGCCAGCCCCAATCACAACAATGCAGAACCCCCGCTCGGCCAATCGGGGAGGAGGGCTGCAACGAGGAGGCCCCCAGTGGTCTAATGGAAGGCACGCGGCATGTGAATTACTGAGGAGCCACCGTGGTTCATTAGAATGGAGGCCTCTGCTGCTGCTACGGGGATAACTAACTGACGCCTGTTGCACACGGGCCCCGCATTAGGGGCCTGAAACGTTTCTAAAAGTCAGTAAAGTGTAAAAAAAAAAAAGAAAAGAAGAAAAAAAAAAAAAGACGAAAGTGTAGATTCACTGTTGTATACATTTTAAGCCAATTAAGCCAAAACATTTTTTGAAACTGATAAAAAATATATATATATTTAATTATTGAAAATTAATAACTTATCTTATCATTGAGTTACGTATGTAAACCCTGGGTGGCCGATAACTATATATCTTTATATATACCGGTAAGTAAAAACAAACCACCATAGTGATTTTATTGGTGTGACATAAATGGGATGAAGCGCTGAAGGTCATTTAGCTTAGTTTGCATGCACGTCAACACACTGTACATGTTAGTAACATGCCTCATCTTAAGGCCTATTTATACCCCAGTTTTAGGCGATGAGGTGATCACCTTTTCGACGGTCACCTCATCACCGAAATACTGGAGTATGAATATGCCTTTACCCCTCACCACATAATAATTATAGGTACAGTAGTTACTTTCTTGTATTACTAATACTCACGTTCAGTGCAATACGCTCCCTTCCAGCCCGAGATGCAGATGATTTCTCCTCGCTCGCCGCAGGTGAAGTGTCCGAAAGCGTCGTCCCTGGGACGGCAGAAGACGGAGCAGCCCTCGCCGTAGTAGTGCTCGTCGCACGTGAAGCGGTACGCGTAGCGCAGCTCCGTCCTGCCGGCTGACTGCAGGTCTTTGGACCATTCCTCCGACACCGTCAGGTGGCGTTGTGTGGTGACCCTGCCGATCAGATGCTCTGGGTTCTCTGGAAGAGTCAACACCACTGTTCATTAGCACTACTTATTTAATACTTTATAGTTATTCACTACTAGGGGCCGCTATCATGTAAGGCTTACATCGTATAAGCCACAATGAGCAAAAGAAATATAGCTCACAATGCATTGCCGCTATTTTCGTGGAATCTTTGCCTACCGTACATGCCCAGAATTGGGACATGAGCATTGATGTGGTTAAGTAAGATGCATGGCACTGCTTTGTTGGCAAATTATTAAATACGTAATTGAGTGTTCAGTTACGTTACATGGGATGGAGACCAGTTAGGCATTTTGTTTTTATACCTGCAATACCAACTATTGCTGTTTTGACGATATTCCTAATCAGGACAAAAAATCCCAATTATATATATTATAACCTTTTCAGTGTTAGTCAGTTTGTGATATTATGGAGAAAATAAACACTGATTGCATTTTGGAGCCAAGATTGATGCATGTGCTGCTGTGCAAAAGAGGCAATACCAAAACACTGAAAGTTATTTACAGAAGAGCAGAAATACACCAAGTGGAGTGTTACGCACACACATGCACGCGCGCACACACACACACACACACACACACACACACACACACACACACACACACACACACACACACAGCTTGTTATTGTCTTGCTGAGTGGACACATGAATTATAATGACATGATTGTGATGATTATGATTTGGTTCTTGTGTTTGTCTTATGCCTGTGTTTATTGTGTTTTACAGTGTTGTTAATCTGCTTTGCTGCAGCACAAATTGTCCAATTTGGGATATAATAAACTTAACCTTGAACCTAGAACACCCTCACATTGCATTGCAGTGGCCAAAACTCATTAAGCTCTCAATGGGCACTTGCCTGCCAGAGTCATATGGGGTTACCAGGCCTTCTAATGTGTCTAGTCTAAATGTGAACAGATTGTAACCATGTGACCCAATTAATATTTGCAATTATTTAAAATGTGTATCTTGTTGGGGTTTTTTTCCAGCAACATGAAAATGAGTGAGCACTAGTGGAACTGGGAACCAGACTTGATGGCATACACCACTCATTATTAAGACTGCTGGTCAGCCTTTCTTTCTGCCACCCACCTGTTGTCAGGTCGTCCAGGGAGTCCGTGTGCAGAGCCTCAATGATCAGTGAAAACGTTCCCTGGGGGGGGGGGGCGGGGGGGGAAGGAAAAAAATACGTTTGAGACACAAGAAAGAGAGAGAACAGCTGCCAGGGAGCAGCCTGCTGCTGCCTGGAGCCTAGCTGCTGCCGCACAGCAGCAGAAGGCTAATAGGAGGGCTTCTCAATAAACTTCACACACAGCCTAATTCCCCGACCGTGTTGATTAGGGGCCTAATAGGGGCGACTACCTGCATCCACTTTTACACCTCCGCAACCCTCTCACACCAACACCGTCGTAAAACCAAAGGAGGCGGAATTTCACGCTGCGCTGTCAATGATGTGCCAACTCGGAGGATGTTAAATTTCCCACCACCCCTATTCGAAGCAGCAGCGTTTGGGGGAAGCCCAAGCCCCCCCCCCACCCCCATCTTATCCTGTCCAAGAGCACCGAAACACTACAATAGACCCTCTCACACTCTGTTGACAATGACCCTCACTAGTGGCGAGTTGGGAGGCATCTGTTACTATGTCAGAAATAATATAACCCCTATTATTAGGCTACTAGTACTACACATTTCCATAATACACCCATCCAACACCCATGTCTGATGAGATGATAATTAGGCTGAAAAACTCATGTACATCAAGTGGGGACATTTGATCACATTTAATAGGATATAGCCTATTGATTTATACTGCTATATTGGCAGTGCTCTAAAATGAACACAATATCACAGATAGTCTATAATAATAATGGATGATTGGATGTCCACTCACCGGCCATGTGAAACTGAATGGAAACCGGATGGGGTTCGTGAAACTCTCGGCGTTGGTCTCGGGCACCTGGAAAGAGTTGGAGCCGAGAACGGGCGTCACAGATCCGCCGTATGTGCAGGGAGGCTCGGGCGAAACGTTTGCCTGGTAGTGCTTTAGGCAGATACGGAAAAACGTCTTGCATTCGCACTGCTGGTACCCCTGTGGGGGCGCAGAGCCCCTGGCGCAACAGTTGGCGTTCCCCTGCACCCCTTTCTTATTGAGGAACTCTTGTAACTTCAACTCAAAAAGCCCAGAGCACAAAACCTGTAGAAATAACACAAAACATAATGAGCTCTGCTATTGTTCAAATGTATAGACTATAAACTTTAATTTTGGAGTTCGATTTTTCACAAATTTAACTAACTGATAAACAAGAGCAGTTATAGCCTAAATCACTCGAGCTTGTTTGTTTTTTTTACCTGGCAGATGAGTAGAGAGAAAGTGACAGCTAGGATCAGACACAGGCGTCCCATTGTGTCGACAATTCCGTCAAGAAGCAAGCAGTGAAAGTTCCACAAGTCAGTGCTCCTCTGTCTCAAACAAGCATGGAGAAAGTTTTCAATGTTTCCACTTTGCAATCAGAGTCAAGGTATATATTGAGTTGTGTCGACTCAATGAAAGCCAAGGACAGGTTCAGCAGACGTTATTGAACTCTTGGGCTCCTGGAGAAGATGCGTCTCTTTGCTCCTCCGTAGGCCATGAGAGACACCGCGAGCGCACAGAAATAAGTTTACACAGTGTAGAAAGTAATCCTCATCAGACCAGCAGCAGAATCCTTTTTGGGTAAATGTGGATGAAATTCCTTGTGGAGAAAATAATTCCAAATAATATCGAAGCGCGCTAGAAGGAAGGGAGAGACGTATATAGCTCTCGACAGCCTTGTTTATTTTTCCACTTGATTGATCTTACACAAAAAGTCTCCTTTCTTCCTCGCGTCTGTCTCTCTCGGTAAACGTGCGTGTGTGTGTCTCATGTGTCTCTCAACCTCTGCCGACGGTTTTATACGGCGGGGCTCGCACTGGCAAAGGGTAATAAGATGCAAATGAGCCCCCCTCCCCTTTCCCTCCCTCCACCACAAGTCCGCCCCGGGACCATCACAAAGAGAGAGAGAGAGAGAGAGCTAGGGGAGGGGGTACACACACTTTTCTAAACCGCCCCCCTCCCCTCTCTCTTTCTCTCAAAGGGCAGACCAAATGGCCAGTGAGCTGTTAAATGTGCAACAACCCCCTTGCCTGATGCCAGGCTCTTCCACAATATAAATGGACTGCAGGGGCCATTTACGTTCCGACAAATTCTTTAAACTCCGGACAAAATCCCTAAACATTACGGCATCATATGACATCAGAGATAGAGTTGTATAGCCTATACGTAACGCAGCATCGTGGTTAGAACGGTAGGCGACTAGGCGTGTATATAGTTGGCAGGCTGGCCCGGGTATAGTCCCTCAGACAAACTATCCGGGCCAGCCTGCCAGCGAGCCAGCCTTTCCAACTGGGTTATAGTAGAGACCATCTGCTCTGCAACATTCCGATGCTGTGGTTTTCTCATGATGATCACAACAACACCCCGACACATATATCCCACTTGGTTTTCCAGCTATTCTCATTTCTTACCCCAACCGTTCTCAGATTTAGACTTTAGCCTATTCATGCTTCGAGCGTCCGCTAAAAAACGACAAAACTGTTGAAATGTCACTGTGCGTAATGTGCGTAACGGGCGGCTACAATTCCACTTTATGGATTGCGCTTGTTTTGTTTCCCCTGCCCTAGCCTATAGTCGTTATCGCCACGTTCGTTTCATCTATCAGTTTTCACCGCTTGTGTATTTGATATGTTTTACCGCAGTTCTGGCTGGGGCAGTAAAGAGACCTAGCTGTGTGTGGTGGTGTGTGTCACTCGCGTGGCTGTCATTAAGGCACATTGTGATGGTGGACGGTGGGTGACGGAGGAGGAGGGAGTACATTTTTTTTTTGTGCTTTCAGCTGTATGGTAATTCAGTCGGCAGCACCTGCTCTCTCACAATAAATGCAACACCAGAGAGAGTTAGATAGAGAGAGATAGGGAGAGAGATAGAGAGAGATATGGAGAGAGAACCACATGCACACGACACGGTGCACAATCTGTAAAAAAAAAAAAAAAAAAGAAGACAAAAAAAAAGGCTTTATGTGGCGCTGCCGCGCTATAACGTCAAACTTCAACAGGCAACACTTGTATGATTTGACTGTTGCATTCCATCTAGGACATTTTCATGTAGGCCTATATGGAAATGTGCTCGTGTAATAGCCTAGGCACATCTCCCACAAGCATTATAGGCCTATAGCTAATATAACACGCGCGCGCGGGGCAGCCTATATAATAGACGTGGAGAGCGAGGGGAGCAGGGTGGTCCAAGTCTTAATTAACATCACTAATTGAAGTTGAGTCGTCGCATTATTTGGCGCGCGCCCACGCATGCCGCAGCGTCACAACTTCTATAGGCCTAGGTTGCTATGCATTGCTGTCCACTCCAAGCAAGCATGCAGTAGACGAGTTATTTCTCAAACATTTGATTGATAATGTCATTTTATATATATTATTATGAAATCCTATTATTTTTGGGCCAAGCACCATACACAATAATATTTGAGTTGTTAAAATGGTTCATACCATTTTCTTGTATACGGACTGCTCACAACTTGTATAGCATGAGGGCTGTTTCTGACCTTATAAATGGCATATATTTTCAAATAGATAGGCCAGGGTTAAAGTGGTTAAACTGAGTTTTGATGCTCTAAATTTAGCAGGGACCCCGGAGGAGAACCCACCGCCCGGAATGCATAGATTCCCACTTTGACAACCACTGGTCCAACTCCAAAGGGCTTTCATTCACAGCCAAACACTTTCTAGACAATATTCTACACGTACCACCACACCACATTTATTGTATTGTCCTAACCTGTTAGCCTCCCCCAGATTTTCTGTTTCTCCAATAAATGGTTGACCTTCAAATCACTCTTAAACGGTTTCGGAACAAGAAGAGCATGATGCTGATTATGCTTTACGATATAAGTGCACATGTGGGGCTTCTTGCAGCCTTTAGCCTGTTGAGATATAGCCTATATTATGCTAATGTTTAGAGCTGTTCGATTATTTTAACCAGTCGATTAGTTTCAGGCCCTCTCTCTCCCATTTCTATATGGTGCGGTGTAAAAGCATTCTCTTGAAGCCTTTCATTTATTTACACTCATCTCAACTCGTATCCCCAGTCCTGTCACCCTCTCTCCTATAGCCTACACACTCCCTGGATTAGGCCAATATAAAGTATAGAGGCTATACCATCAGTCATTCATCACCATGACGTGGCACACATTTCCGATTACGGCAGCAAAGCGTGACAGAACCCCCCCCCCCCCCCCCACCACCACACACACCCAACACAACCAACCCT
>NC_139699.1:51760796-51780796 GCF_964188405.1 Protomyctophum parallelum | reverse complement strand
TCTGCCTCTGTTTCTCCTGAGTCAAGCTTTGGTCAGGAGAGAAAGGAGAGAAGGAGGGGGGAGGACAGGGGAGAAAGCAAAAAAGACAGGGGGGGGGGGGGGGGCTGAAGAACAGAAAGAGGAGACCTGAAGGGGAGAGAAAGGAGAGGAAAAAAGGAAAGAGAAGGGGCGGGGGGCATAGAGCGGGGATGAGAGGAGGAGAAGTGCGTCTTGGACGTTTCGGAGGTACATGAAAGGATCTACCATGAATAGGCAACCAGTGAAAACGCTGCTGCATCACGGGAAGTATGGTCCTACAAGCCCCAGGCCTTTGTGTACACATCATGGACACAACGACTATTTTATACTCTGTTACACAACGATATTGCTCATAGAAAATAGCAGATCATCTATTTTCAGTTGTTTTTGTGTACAAATAAAGCATAATGGGTTACTGGTTACTGGTTAGAGCCTGTAACATTTTTTAGGCTGGACTGACCCTATTGCCTTTACAAAATTCAGAATCCAGTGAGAGTCCAAAGGGTATAACAAATTTATTATCCTCTGCTGATGAATTGAAAAGTCTCATGGTACAGTTACTCTTTAGACTAAGTTGAATTATTAAATATTTATTGCGAAAGAGCCACCCGTTTAGTGAAGTTTTTTAATTGAATATATTTCCAACTTAATGGGTCAGCTATGGATTCATGCTATGGCCAGTAGCATATTTTAAGAAAACTTTATGTTGTAATGGGCTATGCTGCATATAGGTCCAGACTCCAGAACAAAACGTAAAGGCATTGAAAAACCATCAAGCAGGAAGATAAGCCCACCGGTCACAACGGTATAGGGTGGGGGGTGGGGGGGGGGGGGGGGTGTTTCTGATTTACGACACACAGGCGCTCTTCGTCCCTGAATGGATCACTGGGAGGGGTGGAGCTGTGTGGAGAGGCCATTGTAACATGTGGCTGGGGCAGGACAGATGCTGACAGCTGGACTGACAGCCAGCATATGTCCTGTTCTGTATGCTTGGTGTCCACATACAATAGGCTGGATGCTTTGTGTTGAAGGTAGGCGGTAGTAGGCCTAATAACTTACAACTCCAGGAAGAGCCCATTCTTGGATAATTAGCCTATTGCTGAATATACTTGTCTGGAGAGGATACAATGACATAGAACACTGAAGATTGTAATGTGCGGCCAGTCATAATGATATTCCTGGTTTTTGTATCAGAGGAGAGTATACTTTGATCATGTGTGAGGTCATCCAGATTCAATTCATCATCAAAAAGGAAGTTCTGCAAGTTGAGACCAATATATAATTTGTCTCGATATATTGTAGTGTACTGTACAGTACTTTAATACAGACATTAGCTGTGTTGGCTGTTTGGGCTGGAGTGAAAGTCTTGATGCCAACAAGCATTCCAAACAGGGTATTACAAAATAAGTTAATTACCATTAAGGCTATATTTGTAGACTCCACTCCACAGTTGGTATAATAAACCTAATTTATTGATGCCCAAGGGGAAATTCTCAGAGAAGAAGAAGAAGAACCAAATGGAACCTGGCATGACACATGATCATCTAACTATAACTCTGACATTGCACAAAATCGATCCAAACGTCGCGACCCCTTGGGGAGGGGGTTCGCCAAATTATTTTAGGAGGTCAAAATATCGCCCAAAATGTCTCATCGGCACATCCCTAATCTAGGGATGTATTTATTTATGATGTATTTTCTCTATTATTAAGGTTATTGTAGCAGTCAAATTGTATTGGGGGGGGGGGGGGGTGGGGTGGGGGGGTGGTCAGTAGTGTAAATTAAGTAACTAAGTGCAATTTCGTACTTTCTTTAGTATTTTGGTCCAGTACTTTTACTTCTACTCCACTCTACATGGCAATGTTGTACATGCAAATATTGTACTTTTCTTTTCTTTTCAAAATCTTTTCATTTTCGTTTTATAACAGTATGGGTGTCAAGTCACAGATTCATAGAAAAAATAATAATCAGATTTTAGTATCAGTGACTGGGGTAAACAAACGTACTGTAAATTATTGTACTTTTACTCCACTGCATTTCTTTTAAAATCTTACTTTTTAGATTTGGATTATTATTACGAAACATACATTATTACAAATTAAGGCGAGACACCCCAGGTGAATAGGGAAAAAAAGTTAAATAATAGCTATCGCAATGAAACTTCTCCAGTTGATTACTTATATAAAAAATAAGATTTTTTGTATTACAAGTTTTCTGAAATTATATGTTTAAATATGCAAATTAGGCATTATATGAGCTAATTTGCATACATTTCGGGACGATAAATCTGAAGATCGGATAAAGCCAGGTTCAAAATTATTATTTCATTTTGTTGACACATTAGAGACAAAGAAAATTACACATGGGATTTTTGATATCTCTAATTATCACTCCACAAATCAGAAAATAGTGTCAACAGGCATAAAAAACCCATTTTCGGCATGTTTTTAGGTATAAAATGTGATGTAAATCAGGCTGTGAATGATATATCAACAAATCCATGTGTAAATGTCTGCGGAATATAGTTATGAATGAGACTGGAACGTTTGGTGTATGTGAGTTCAACTGAAGTGGAGATTCTTTGTCCCAGGTATGAGGAAAACTTATTTTGAGAAAACGGCCTTTAAAGATTTGTATTATAAAATTCCAAAACGTTTTATTTGAAGCCACTATTTGGAGACAAATATCTCATCCAAACCTTGGCAACAACATATAATGGCATATATCATTGGAAAGGTCTGGCCCTCGAGCTGACTGTGGTCTGATCCAAATATGGTCACTTCCTTTGTACCAACAACCAATCATGAAAATAGAGATGGTGGATTTTCACCCAGAAAAACGAGCTGTCATTGGCTAAAATAAACTATCAAAATAAACATCTAAATCTGTATTTCTAATGTGTATTTTGCTTTAGTTTGAAAGAAAACATGTTTAGGAAGCAAAATAGCAAAAAAAAAAAAAAATGAAAAATCATGATTTCACCTGTAGTGTCTCACCTTAAGACATTAACCACTTCAGCCCTATATACATTTCTGCAATTTGAAAATAGCCGATATACAAATAAGACAAGCTCTCAATGCGTCGACCTTAAAATGTGTAAAATGTGAGACCACTGCAGAAATGAAGCAGACAGACTGCTCGCTGCTTGCTTTCTCCATGCGCCGAGCACGTGCTCTTTGTTTTGCAACGTGATGACGCAACGTGTAGTAAATAGGAAGTAATTTGCATACGACAACAGCCGCTGCGCTGCTCGCATACTGGGGGCTTCCCGGGCTTCCTCAGTTCCTCTCCACGATCTATCAGTAAGTCAAACCTAAATGGTGAAATATCCGTCATATTACTATTGTTTGGAGAGTAAAGCCATGGCGTTTGCTTCTGATTGAGCGAGTCAGGCACGCTTTAGCTTGAGCTCAGATTAATTGAATATGAATGACAGCCTGGGACAGCCTTATTAGCACTGTGATGTGTATTATGATCGTGACATGAATTAGCCAACCTTAGAATATAATATTCCTTTGGTTACTTACTAGCCCAAGTCCAGTGCTCGCTGACGCACTGGACCAGGGATAGTTACTTACTACTTAGCAATAGCCCTGTACGTATTACTTACAATTACAGCAACCTATATGTTCGTTCAGTCATTTCATTGCCTCATAACTCATTATGATATATCACTACATATTCTATTGATTCTTGAACGATTGTACAAATAGAACTGTTTGAAGCATTGGAGATGATGAAATAATTTCCACACCTTAATGAAATGCTCTCTCTCTCTCTAGAAATGGGTGTGAAAGGTCTGCAGTCATTCATGGAACAGTGTTGTCCGAAGGTCTGTGTTCCTGTGGATCTGAAAGAGATGGCAAGGCAACATGTAGCCAGAGACCAGCATGGCGCCTCAACTACAGCCAGTATTTCCAGTTGAGTTTACTTTGGTCTAATGTCAATATCTATCTAATGTCAATATCTATCTATCTATCTATCTATCTATCTATCTATCTATCTATCTATCTATCTATCTATCTATCTATCTATCTATCTATCTATCTATCTATCTAATAAGAAAGTCTAGCATGTCAAAATGAAGAGCTGACAGTTTTACTGTGTGTGTGTGTGTGTGTGTGTGTGTGTGTGTGTGTGTGTGTGTGTGTGTGTGTGTGTGTGTGTGTGCACACACCTACCCCATATCGGATTCATCCCAGTCGTGTTTCTTTGTGTCATGACTAGCATTAGACCCGGATTGTTTGCCTTCAAGCATGATAATACAGGAGATGAGACATGATATGCCCTTATCTGCTAAGCATGCAACCTTGCTTTCTGCTCCATTTACCTTCTGTTCCTAGGTCCTACGTTGGTGGTGGATGGTATGGGCTGCATCAGTTACTGGTACACCTGTAGGGACTGGGTGTGTGGGGGGCAGTGGAAGGAGTACATGGCCCACCTGGAGAGATGGATTGAGGCCTTCACCTCTGCAGGCATCAGATTGGTTTTCTTCTTTGACGGGGTGGTGGAGGAGGAGAAGAGACAGGAGTGGGTAGGACATGTTCATCTTCAAGTTAAATTCATCTTCTTTTCTGACCTTTTTCTTTGAGGTTCAACATCTTTCAAGTGCTAGGAATCACACAGGATGTCTTTGCTGTTGAGTGCTATCTAAGAGAACAACATACGTTAGACAAACATACATAGTACATACCAACAGTTACAGTTCTACAGTAATTAGTCAGACAAACCCGTGCTGTGGGTTAAACATCACCCGTGTTGCAGGTTATCAATTACCTGTGGCTCCCGACGTGTGTGGCAGGTTAAAACAAATCCGTGCTGAGGGTTAAAAATCACCTGTGGCTTCCTGTGAGGTTAGCGTTAGGTTAGAATTTGGGGAGGGTGTCTGACTGTTGGTATTGTGGTCATTCATCTATGGTGCTTTCTTTCTCTGTATCCCTATGCTCTCTTCTGTCCTTTTCTCAGGCGAAGAGGAGGCGGAACGCATATAGGGAAATCTCTAAATTGTTTCATCATATCAAGGTCCACGGAGAGCAGCCTGTTAAAGGACATTCCTGTATACCGTCTGGCCTGGCCACTTTCACACGTTTTGCTCTCAGGTTAATAACTGTGTGTGAAAGAGATATAATCAATATATGATGATGCACACTCTTGTGGGGTTTTTTTTTAATTTCTTTGTCACAGCACATTTGCCCATACATGAAATTTGTCCTTAGCATTGCCATTTACAGATCCTAACTATTAGGAGGAGCAGTGGATGCTATTATTTTAAAGAGTCTTTCTCGGGGACACATACTATCTAAGACTTGGGGTGGAGGCAAACCTTCTGTTGCCCTGTTGATATTATTAATATTTAACACTTACACACACTGCTCAGGGGTTGTTTGTGTTACTGTAGTAGATGTTGTTTATGATTGCAGGTCATTGGGTCAGGAGGTGTTCTGCTCAGTACAAAATGCAGACTATGAGATTGCCAGCTATGCACGGCGCCATGGGAGCATGGGCATTCTCGGACAAGACACAGACTTCATCATTTATGACAGGTTTGTAACGATAATGATCTTATTATTGTTGTGTTTCCTTTTACTACCGTAAGTGCTACTAGTTCCTATATCACTGGCAATTAACCTGGCAAAAATATATCGAAACCGATATTTAGAACCAATAACCAAATTAATGTAGGTTATCTTTTATATATATATATTTGTTTTAATTTCTTCAACGAATCGGCACAAAATAATTGTAATCGTTTAGTCTGATTAACCACATAACACATTGTACATAATAATGTACAATGGTGGCAAACAAAAATTGTGAAATAGCCAATCTACAAACTCTGAACGCGATGCGTGTGCTTGTAGATTTAAGCAATAAGCCACGAGAGGTCTCAGGTTACCGGGTATTTTAGAATGGCTGGGGGCGTAGGCAGACCCGACGCGGAGCGGAGGGTCTTC
This sequence comes from Protomyctophum parallelum, assembly GCF_964188405.1. Taxonomy (NCBI): domain Eukaryota; kingdom Metazoa; phylum Chordata; class Actinopteri; order Myctophiformes; family Myctophidae; genus Protomyctophum; species Protomyctophum parallelum. Next base: position 51,774,824 of record NC_139699.1, on the reverse strand, counting down.
TACCCTCCAGCCATTGTAAAATACCCGGTTACAAACATATAGCAATATTAACCTAATAAAACTATTAAATTCACAAAAGTAGCTACGCTTTGCGCCACCAGAGCGAGCCACATCACTTCCTTGTTTTGCTCGCAAGTAGCCTATGTGACAGGAGAATAGCGCTTGATGTCTTTATGGGGCTGCCTGGAGCCACACATTCACAGTCGTATGAGCCGGGCGGTGCTTACACATCCGCACGGCATGTGTTTGTAAAGCAATCAAGCGCTCCCCTTCCCCAGTACAGCTACAGAGATGTGAAATCAGCTGCGAATGATATAAAGTGATTGCAACCAGCCAATCAGAATCAAGTATTGGGACTACCTGTTTTAGAATTGCTATTTTCACTATGTTTTAAATAATCAGAATCCAGACCTTGATTGAATGCAAAAAGATGAATGCTTTAAAAAAAATCTTTTAAAGTGCTCCCTACCTGTCGGCGGCCAAACTGCGGCTAAGTGACCTCACCACCATCCTCTATGACAGAGACATCCTCTGCCAAGCTATTGGACTGACCGTTGTCCAGCTTCCACTGTTGGCCTGTCTCCTAGGCAACGACGTGGTGGCAGAAGTGCAGATGCAACACATCAGGAACGACGCTTTGGTAACATACAGGTCTCTGTTGTTTTAATTATTTTATTTATTCCATTTAAATGATGAATTAATTTCCCTTCATATTGTAACTCACTATGCTCCTTTAAAACAACCAGTAAGTGTGTCGCCCAAGCTCATTACTAAGGCATGAAGAACACAAACACTTTAAGCAACACATTTTACTTGAGTGCTATACTTTATACATAATTCATATAACTGCTCTCAACATCTTTTTAGAAGGGTCTCTCACTCAGAGCATCTGTTACTGATTTTCTAAACCTGGATTACATACTGTGATGGGACAGCATTTGTTTGTTTAACTGTATGTAATGTGTTTTTCTTTTTTGTTCATTTGCCTTGTATGTATGGACATTTCCTGATGTTTCTTTGAAGATTTTGTTTAGTATTTGTGCTGCCATGTCGTTGTGGGGGTAAAAATATATGTGAATAATTGCTTAGAAAATACTATGTTGTAAAGAAAAATCAATAAACATATGTTTAAAAAAAAGAAGGAATAAAATAAATCCAGATTCTTTTTAGTACTAGGCTGAACGTTTACCCCCTCCAGTTATACAATCCAGTACGCCTGCAGTCAAAATCAAAATATATACTTATACGTACTGTATGGCTGTGTCACTTGTGGAATATAGCTGATCTGCAAGCACACAATATGTGAGCTTCTATTTTCAGAGCGACACCGCCACTGTGTACATTAGTCATTACGGTAGTTTTCTCACTTCCAGGAGAATCCATCCACCTTCCCAGGGGGAGAAGGTTCTGGCGGTAGCCCAGCTGGTGAGCTCTGTGTGGGGCAGAGAAGAAGCAGAGACTGGGCTTATCCCCCGGTCTCTTTTTCTGTCGGCTCCAGACAGAAAGAACCTGGAGATCGGACTGCACTCATACTTCCTGCCTGAACAGGATCATCTCCTAAACTCTTCCCTGGACTCTGGCTGTGTGATGGAGAAATACGTCAGTCCTGAAATAATAAAGGTATTAGCGATTATCCTATCGATTATTTCCCCTATTAATTAATCAAATAATCAAGAAGCCCAACGAATTGAGGCAAAACAATTCTAATCGACCTGCATGAAGATGTTGATAAACCTTTGGCTCTAATAATCCTGACATGTTTGTTCCTCAGGCGTGCAGAGAGCAGCATGTGTCGGCTCAGGGTTTCATGGTGTACAACGTTCTGTGTGAGGGAGTGGTGGAGTGTAGCAACACTGTGGAGGATGAGGAGGATGAGGAGCTGTCGCCTCAGGCCCTCGTCTACAAGACCTGCAGACAACACATCTACAGTCTACTGCTGCGCACGCATGGTAGTGACACTCACACACACACACACACACACACACACACACACACACACACACACACACACACACACACACACACACACACACACATACACTGCAGACAGTCTGCTGATGCACAGGCACCATGGTAGTGACACGCACGCCCGCACACACACACTGCAGACAACACAAATACACAATGCAATGTAATGTGTGGTGAGCTCGCGAGTCGCGACACTGTTCATGTGACACCAAAATACAAGGAAGTATAAAATAGGGCTTAAGTGGTTAAGCCATGGAGAACGGTGGCCTCACGGCTAGAAGGTCCTGGGTTTGATTCCCGCGGGAGGCGTGCTCCCTCCTCCGCGTCATCAGTGCCCATACCCGAGGTGGGGTTGGCGAAAGGGCCCTTCTGTGTGGAGTTTGCATGTTCTCCCCGTGTCCCCTAGGGTAGGTAAGGTACCCTCACAAAAACATGCAGTAATCCTGGTCTCTAAAACTACCTCCCCCTGGCCAGCCGGGCGCCTGATGGAGGGGAAAGGAACTGGTCGTTATAACGTGTTCCTTCCACGCACTACAGTACGTCCGGCCAGGGAAATTCCCCCCTGTCAAGGTGAAAAGAAGCAGCTTGGACTCCTCATGCATAGAAGGCGGCATGAGGTCAGTCCACTGCCCCCCCAGGTTGGCAGAGGAAGTGTAGCGCCCAGGATTACATTAGATAATTGGCATTGGGTGAAAAAACTGGGTTGCAAAAATAAATAAAAATAAATAAAGTGGTTAAGCCCTTCAAATGATGCTCGTATGATCTTCTGATGTGTACACTGAACAAACACAACCGCATCTGGAAGGGACAGATAAAGATACTGCCACTGGAATTTGCATTTGAGTCATCTTCCATTATTGTTGTCCCAGGGCAGTCGTTTTTGAGCACACATCAAATGGAAGGTCTTCTTGTGTTTCCAGCCGGTAGTACCAGTTTTATGGGAATGGTTTGTCTTCTTGTATTTCCAGACCGTAATACGGATGTACCAGTTGTAAGGGAATGGTTTGCCTCACCTGGAAATCCTCTGAAGGAAGCAGACTTGGTCTGCCCTGTCACACCTCCCTCAGGTACAGCATCATCCGCTTCCCTTTTATTGTTTTGTGGCCAACCTTTTGGGATTGCATAATAATTAACAATGATTCCTGTACAAGACCTCCTCACTGGTCAACAAAAACACCTTGAAGACCCCAACAGGAGCCCTCATACAAGGTTTCTTCGACTATGCATGCACCTCTTGGTACCACAACACCTCAAGGGCCCTTAAAACAAGGATCCAGACTTCCCAAAACAAACTGGTCAGGTTTGACAACAGAGTACAGCATCTTGCAATGGGTCTGGTCCACAATATTCGATAAACCTACATTTATATATACCTACATAGATTGTGCATTACATTCACCCATTCACACACTGATGGCGGCGGAAACCATGCGAGGCACCAACCAGCACATCAGGAGCAATTAGGAGTTCAGTGTCTTGCTCAAGGACACTTAGACACTAACTCTGGGGGAGCCTGGGTTTGAACTGGCAACCTTGCAGCCACTCTACCACTGAGCCACCGCCGGCCCTACGTGTGGGCACGTAGGAGTGCTAAAATCCATTTTTGTAGAATCGGCCTCAAACATCCGTTGCTAGGCAGCCTTGCTCAGCCCCTCCCAACCTGTTACTTCCTTGTTTACGTTCTGTTCTAATTTCTGACTTCATGATGCATCTCGGTTACAATATTATATTAACGCTTCTTCCTAGCGTCTTACTAGCACGAGCACGATCGTCTTACTAGCACGATGTAGTAATGGAATATTTCGCTTCATGTTTTTTTGGGGAAAGGGAAGGTGGCCGTTTTCAAATCTCCCTAATCTGCTTGGCACTTTAGCGTCTTTCGTCTGAAAGATTCGGCGTTACCAGAAGTGTTCTCTCGTGCAAATGAAGAGACTGAGGAGGAAAACAGCTCAACTTGCATCGCAATCTAGTGAGCTCCCAGATCAGCTGTTTTCGCATGTCACCATCGTACATCGGTGGTTATAGTTTACTGTGCAACATTGATGTGCAACATAGCAGCAGGCCATTAAAGTTAATTACACAGTCAATTGATAAGATATTGCCTTATGTGATTTAAGCAATTATTCTGAGGCAACCCAGCCCTGTCCCCAAACGTCCCCCCGTCTATCCTGCTTTTAGACCACAGTGATTATGAAAAAATTGCCTGAGACAGCAAAACCACTACTCAGTTTGCAGTCGAAGAGATCAGTGAGATTGCTGTATTTTTCCATTCACTCCGAGAGTGTACAAATGTGACCAAATGGATGCGCACGGGTTCATTTGGTTACATTTGTACGCATGGTTTCAAGTTCTCAGTTGCCACGACTGATTTCAGTCATTTGGATTCCATGTATTCTATCTATGGGAGCATGTTGTGCAGTGAAAATGGCCGATCTACAAGCTCTTCGCTTCTAGATCTTCTGTTTTTGGTTATTATATTAACCTCAGAGCATTTGATGTGGTCAAACTAGCAATATGTTTAGAAGCATCTTCCATAAAATCCTAATGATATTTCATAAAAGCAAAGGTTAAAGCCTCAATCTGTAATTTCTTCACAGCAGGAATATTACTAAAACATAATAATTTTACATATTGTGTTAATTGTTTAGGAAACTAGTATGGTGGGAGGCTCCTGTCACACTGTTTCACAAATGGCACATTGGGACACAATCTTTCAGTTGTGATATTTTATTTAGCTTTTACACTCTCCGAGCAACAAAAGCATAAATTAACTGTGCATGTACATGCATTTGATTACATTTGTACTTTGAGGATTGTACTGTGTATATCATGTACATTTGGTTACATACATTTTGTACATTTTGGGGAGTTACAAATGAACACTTTACTGTGTTTGTGTTCCCAAAAGGAGAGCAGCCCAGTCTGGAGTTGTTGTGGTTCAGCAGTGGCCCTGAAGTCTCTGCCCTCCGTCTCAAAGCCTTCCTGTCTGTTTTTGACTGCCAGGAGTTCCTGGAGCTACATGGAACCATAGAAGATCATCTCCTGGTCACACTTTGTCTGGTCACTTACATAGTCCTTCAGGTAATAATGGCTCTGCTTTTTTAAACAACTTTTAAAAATAATGCTGTCCCACATTTTGGGCATGTCTCTATGGGTGAGAAACCCATATTAAACAAAAGGCAGATCTACAAGATTTGTAGTAGGTTTCCACTACTTGTACAACAAAGTTAACCTTAATCCTATCATTGTGTTCAACTTCAAGTTATTGTTGAATTACAACTTTACAGGTGTAAGTGGCAGAAACTATTTTTCCATAAAAGCTCCTAACATTTTGCAGAGAACATGAGAGAACATGGCCACAATATCAACAACAATAGATGTGTGGACAAAAAATATGTATGTATAGTCTACACCAATTGTTGCTCCTTGCAACTACTTTCAACCATTATCGCCAAATGGAACCGGCCTGCAACAGGTGAGTCCAGACCACTGCAACCAGGGTCTTCCTAATGTAAAACTGAAGTCACTTCCTGCCGTGCCTACTTAATTGGTGATGTTTGGAAATGCGAGTCAAATATAGGACCCTGGCCAGACTGATAGTGAAGTGAGAAAAATAAGTCCACCAAACGTAGCCAATCAGTCTGAATTCCAGGCTAGTTCATCAGTGTCTCAGTTACATGATAATACTAGGGCCGGGACTAATTGCGATTAATTTAGATTAATTAACTACAGAAAAATTAATCGCGATTATCTACAGATAAATTAATCGCACCTTTTTTTTCACCGCGGAACGTTTCTCACTGGGCGCTTTTCTATAGTACTGAAAACTGGAAAGAATAAAAAATCACCCCATTTTGTGTTGCCTAGAACTGGAGGTCTGACAAAAAACAGTAACAATATGAAGTAAGTACAGCTTTGTGATGTCACTGAGATGTACTTGTTACTGTTACTATTTTTTTTCAGACCACCAGTTCCAGGCAACACAGAATGGGGTGACTTTTTATTATTATTTCCACAACACTTATATTAATGACAGTAAAATGTTGAAAATGAGTGGTATCCTGTAGTCACTATTCGTTGATTCACTGGGATACCAAAAAACATTAAAAAAAAAAGGTTTCTCGCTGTTCTCGGGTTGAATATTGATATGCGATTAAAATGCGATTAATCTAGATTAATTAATCGCAAAGCCTCTGATTAATTAGATTATTTCTTTTAATCGAGTCCCAGCTCTAGATAATACTGGTAATAATCTAGTTATAATTCCAATTTGATCAAAATGGTGTTTGACTCTCTCTTGTGTATTATTATTATTAACAATTAATCCAATGCTGCAGGATAGTTTTCAGCCATACAAGGTAATAAGGTATACAAGTTTCAGACATGATTATGCAGTCTGTGATAATGATTTTGAGAACAATGACTCTAATCTGATTAAAATGTCACCAAAACGTCGCCACACTCCTCTTTATTTATATTAAGACTAAGTATAGAGCCTTTCAATAAAGTTTTGTATCCCTTATGTACTTAGGGATTAGTGTAAACACAGAATGAAAGGAAGAAATGTATTGGTCACACTTCATCATGCAACAAGCTTTCTATTTGAGATTTACATTGGTAATGAATGCACAACAAATAATTCATCTGCTTTTTGTCCACATGCGATTTGAAAATAAACATCAGTTGTTGACAGTCTTTTCCATGTTGCTTTGTCGTGGCTAGATGTCAGCCATTACCATCAATGTAGCCACAGACACTGGTCTATTCAATGGCTGGTGTGTTGACAGCAGTCCTGTGGTCAACAATGGCCATGATAAGCATCTGAGAGCCAGGACAGTTTGAACATTTAAATCACATTGATCTTATTCAGGTCATTGCTTTTTTCTTTTTAGCTGTGGTCTTAAGTTTATAATATAATAATAATAATATAATATAATATTCACCTTTTAATACCTTCATTTCAACTGAAATTCTTCTTCAAAGTATTAAATGTATCTGGAAGCGTTTGTTGCACATCCCAGTAAGCGCTCAATGTCTCGATCACTGCTTGAATTTCCTGTTGATTACTAAAGTGAAATATAAATTATAATCGAATCTAATTGCAACAATTCAGTTGTATAATGCAGTGGACATGCATCTGTACTTACAAAATCTACACTGAAATTACAGATGTTCATTATTAGAAGCATCATTATTAATCTATTGAACTTTACAACCAAATCTTGTACAATCATAGTTACACAAATTATGTTTTCTGTCATACCGCTGCTTCTCATAAACATTAAAGTGCATCTCCTCTAGTGATGACAGATGTGTTCAAAAATGATTTAGAAGTATGCAGGCAAAGTAAGGACTGTCAACATGTGGCAAAGTTGGTCTAGAGAGAATCCAAAAAGGATAAAAGAGAAGTCTCTTGGCCAGAAACTTATGACAAACAGATCAAGACAACAGACAAGGATGAGCATCCAAAAGACAGACCGACCCACTGACAGAGTTCTTGCTACGTGCTGTATATAACAGATTGGTTCTCAAAGCACATCTGGCTATTCAAAAGTAGCAGATATACAAACTCATATAGCGCGTCACTTTGAACATTTTAAACTCCAAATCTTTGCTTCTGGGGGTCCCTGGAAACATATTGGGTTTCTGCAACCAAATACATCATTACATAATTTTGGGGATCTGTGACATGAAAAAGTTTGACAGCCACTGACAATAGACATTTTCAGAGAACAGTTTGGAAGACATTATTTTGTAGAATCGGCCTCAGATCCTAATGGGTTAAACAAAGACATTCAGTCAGATGGACAGACAGACAGATGGACAGACTGAAAAATAAACGGCTAGATCTGGAGCCAGGCCCACAGTCAGACAGACAGATGGACAATTAAAGACAAACAGAGACTGGGGAGAAAGCAGTCAGCTACTGCTGTCACTCGGACTATTTGTTCTCTGCTACTCTGTACACCCCCCAACCCCCCCAACACCCTACTCTATTCAAACAGCTCCAGGGTTTGTTTTGTACATACAATTAAGCAACCTTGTTGTTCCCAACATGCAGCATTGTTTCTTCCTCTGTTTAACTGCAGTGCAGGCAGCAGACAAAACATAGCATACAAGAGATACAGACCAGACGTTTGTGTGTGTGTGTGTGTGTGTGTGTGTGTGTGTGTGTGTGTGTGTGTGTGTGTGTGTGTGTGTGTGTGTGTGTGTGTGTGTGTGTGTGTGTGTGTGTGTGTGTGTGTGTGTGTGTGTGTGTGTGTGTGTGTGTGTGTGTGTGTGTGTGCGTGTGTGTGTGTGTTCTCGTTGGCTCAGGTGCAGCAGCTGTCCATGGAGGACGTGGATGCTTATCTAAGTCAAGCTGTGTGTCTGAGACTCCAGAGCCCCCAGGAGCTTGAGTGCATCAAGGTCAGTTCCAGACACACATGTACACACACAGGTGTTATATATATAGCGTAGATCAGGGGTTGTCAACTGACTGAACCAGGGACCACCGTTGTGTTGGGTTGAGATAACGTGCTTTAGTAACACCTGCTATGCATCCCTATACATGTCTATACTGTACATGTCACGCTGTCTCTCAAGCAAGCCTCAACCAATGGTCTACGACAGGGGTTTTCCATCCCTTTTCATATTTGTCGTCGGATAAGATTCTGTCCACAGTTCCATGCTGTATTCATGTTTGTACTATAGGAGCGATAACAGGCTAACGTTTGCGACATTCTGTAATTGTGTAGACTTGTAAATTAAGTAATGCCGATGTTTAACAACAATTTATCTCTTGAGAGTGTAACATTTAACCAAGTGGACCCTTTCGTTTTACACTCTCAAGAGTTAAAGATCTATAAGGGTCCATTTGGTTACCAGCTCTCCATCATTTAACCGGGGACCACCTGGAACCTCTTCAAGGACCACTGGTTGAAAACCATTTTTGTACATCATCAATAGACGGTATTAACCGTAGCATTCCATAAAAATTTCATTCCATTTTGCGTGACAGCATTTGCCCTATGTTCAGCATAATGTACATTTTTATATTTACATTTTTTTAACCCTAGCTTCCAAATTCTGGGCATGTCACATTTGACCATTTGGCAAAAATAATTATGAACATTCAACAAAATGAATGAGCATGGGCAAAAATGAACAAACATCTGTCAAAAATCAATGTACGTTCTGCAGAAACGGCAGATCTACAAGCTCACGACACTCATTGTGGGCATGTAGATCTGTTGTTTTCACGGATGTACAACAAACAGAACATGATTTATTATTCTGTGTTCTCGAACGGCCCTGAGTTGGCTAAGCGAGCCACGCAACGTTTGACACGGCAACTCGCTCCACGGTGTCTCGCGTGGCTCAAGTTCGCTTGAGACGGCGGGCCTCCGTCGCGTTCTAGACTTGTCCATAGAGTTCTAGTCTGCAGTTGTTGCAGGCGAGAGGAACTTCCGCGTTGACCACAGAAGTGGGGCGTGGTTATAAGCACAACCCGTGTAGGATTTAGAATGTTGTCGGTAGAAGAGCAGGTAGACCAACTGCAACCACAGCAGTTGCGTTGTTTATATTGTATTAACACCACACAGATCAGTTAAATGCATATTTTATTCAGTAAAGAAAAGTTATGGATTTCAGCTTTAACGTTAGTAGCTTTTGTAGGATCTAATGATTATGTCACTTTGGACCAGTTGCTTCTATAAAGACTTTTAGGGTTATGATGCATCAAAGTAACTTTGAGGTGGTGTCGTCGTAACTCTGAGAGTGTACAAATGTAACCAATATGGACCTGTAAATAAACACATTTCACAGTGTTCAACGTCTCTGCAGCCTATTTCTTAAAAAGGCTACATGGACTCGGTATGATTTCGCTGTGATTTTCCACCCTCTGGGAAAATGGCCCTGCTGTTTGCTTGCCTTGTTGGAGCCCCATTTATTTTTACTGCTTAATTACCATACTCACATCTAGTAATTTGTATTTTTTGCTGCTTGCCTGTTTTCTACACAATAATTAGGGCTGGGCGTCGATTTGAACATGGTCTTTGGGAGTGTTTCAGAGCCCGAAGGGGGGGTTTTAGCCGTGTGACTGACTACTGGATAGCTCATCTCCGTGGGGGAATAGGAGGCACACTTTCATTCGTTTAGCTAATGGGGCTCTCTCTCTGTGTTTAGACAGCTCCAACAAACACACAGAGAAACACACAGTGACGTGCACACACGCACTCACATTCACCCATTGATCCGTCACTGATAAGTGTGTCTGTGGGTGTGTGTGTTGAAGGTTTTAGATAAGGAACTAAACCAAGGCAGCTATAGTTGCTGACAACACACGCTGAAACAATGGCAGCCACCAGTCTTTAAAGTCCTGGACTCACAACAAGCAGGACAAACATCCAACAAAAACACATGTGCGCAGCACACACACACACACAGACACACACACACACACACACACACACACACACACACACACACACACACACACACACACGTGGGGGCGCACACACACACACACACACACACACACACACACACACACGTGAGCGCGCACACACACACACACACACACACAAACGGCACGCCCCAAGACAGAGAATAACTTCTGTGTTTGGGGGGAAGGGGGTTGTTGGTAATTTTTGTGATGCGTTGGTTTCGTTGCGACATTCCTCCTCATTGAACTTGTGTGTGTGTGTGTGTGTGTGTGTGTGTGAGGGGGTGTGTGGGGCGACAGTCGCCTGTCTGTCCTGCCTGCCGCTCAACCACATGGAGCTATTTACACCATGCATGCTCCGCCCCACGACACACACACACGTGCGTGCGTGTGAGAGAGAGAGAGAGAGAGAGAGAGTTGAGAGTGTTGAACACAAAGTGAGAGAAATAAGAATTGAGAAACGTGCACACACTATCACTATCTCTTATGCGCTCTACATTCGTGTGTGTGTGTGTGCGCGCCTACCTGGCGGAGTATTTTGTATCATGTGTGTTTGCTGTAGGTGTGAATCTGTGTTTGGATGAGAGCAGATGGCAAGCGTGTGTGTGTGTGTGTGTGTGTGTGTGTGTGTGTGTGTGTGTGTGTGTGTGTGTGTGTGTGTGTGTGTGTGTGTGTGTGTGTGTGTGTGTGTGTGTGTGTGTGTGTGTGTGTGTGTGTGTGTGTGTGCACATGCACGTGTGTGGACAGGTAATTATTCCTGTCTGTTATCATTGTCGGACAGCCGACAGGTGAGAGCATAGCACACACACACACACACACACACACACACACTGCACATCTGCCTGCTGTTAACAGTTACTTTCATTAGATTTCAGTTAGCTATTATTGTCCTGTCTTTCTTTCTTTCTTTCTTCCTTTCTTTCTCCCTATTTTTCTTTCCTTTTCTTTTTTCTTTTAAACTCATCAACATGCTCTGGTCATAGTACACTGTAAAATGGTCATTGGTTCCATTTGTACACCCTTTAGTAGCCCAGCGTGGCGCAAAAGATTAGATTAGATTAGTTTCAAGTTTCTATGTAATGTCTATGCAAATGAGCGTTCTAAGAGTTCCAATCCGGAGTGCTAATTTTGCACTGACACCATTGGTTACCTTTGCATTTGTCTGTGTAAATTAATGAATTGATTGATTGAATACTTTATTAACATCCCTATCAACAGTTAAGGTAGTATAGTCAAAGGTTATGCTAAAAGCATTACACACCTGGGGAGTAGCATCATCAAAAGGTATATTTTCAGATGCAGGATGTTATTACCAAGGTGGTCAAAGGTGTTAAAGACGGGGTGAAATGGATAATTTGGGCATTTTATTTAGAAGTTTCAGCTTGAAACGCTGGCTCTGAAGTTTCTGAACCAATCAGAGCGTTGCAACCCTTCAGGCGATGGGACGGTAGCTAGGCTACCCGCAGGACGCATGGAGTGTGTTTGTTTACAAGTCAGTTTTTAGTTTTTAGTTAAATCCTCGCGTATTTGGTGGCAGCATACAGTAATAGAAGAAAATCGTTGCCATGCTTGAGCCGAGGCAATCTTTGGAGAAAGGAGGCCAGATGGTGTTATGCCCATGGACATACTCCATGTCTGCTGCTTTATTATTAGACAGTGTCCATCTGTGAGGGACATGTGAACAGAGGCCAGTAACAGTGGTAACAGTTATAAACCAATTATTGTATTGATTTATTCATGTAGCATCAACAGTCCGATAATACAGTGGTTTTCAACCTTTTTCTTATCAAGGTCCATTCTTTATTTGGCATTTGAGGCACAGACCGCCATTTGATGCCATTTAGCCTCTTAGACCTAAAACGTATATATTTTTTACAAAAATGTTGAGATTTTTATTATCGTGAGAACGATTGCTTCCATTTTTGCATTGGAACTTTTCAGGACTAGAAAGCCCACAGTTTCTATTAGCTTGGAGTAGAAAAAAATGGTGCCATTTTATCATGATTATTAGTGAGGACCGTCCTAGTGTATGAACTTATAAGATAGGTGTAAAAGTGGTGAAGTGGTCCTTAAGATGTTTAACAATAATTTAAGCGTAACATTTATTTTGTTTCATGTTACACTCTCATAAGTTAAGGGTCCATTTGGTTATCAACTCTCCATCATTCAGCGTGGAACCTCCTCAAGGACCACTGGTGGACCCCTTACCACTGTTTGAAAACCACTGTGATAATAAATAATCAAGTTTTATATGACCGGCAGCTGCATGGACTCTCCAGCCGCGCAGTGCAACTGGGTCATCTTTATGTCCGAGGGCTGGCTCACCTCCTGGGTGCAAACTGCGCTAGTGGCTGCCCGCTGCCCATCCACGCCATGATGCCCTGGCACAGCTTCGATGGCCGCCTGTACCATGCCAAGTACCTGCAGGCGCACAATGGTGCCACACTCATGATGACAGCAGGCAACGATGTTAGTGTAACAAAATGTGAAATGGTTAAATTATCATCAAATCCAATTATCGACTATGGGACAGGTCTATTTTCTAAAAGTGTACTACCCCTGGAGGAGTTTGAGTTTATTAATACAAATGTGTTGGTCATTCTTAACAATGTCTCTTCTCTGCAGTCCTCCTGTCAGTCCCTGCTCCTCCATCTGAAGGAGCAACTTCTAGAAGTCTGCAGGAAGAGAGGCAGGACCCTGCAGTCTAAACCCAGAACTGGAACCCGCACTTTGGAACCCAGTTGTAGAGAAGGAAGCAGTGCTGGCTCCGCACACACAGGTGAGAGTCTAAACACACACGCTGTAAGCTTTGTAGTGCCTTCACTTTCATCCTTTTGCCCCTATATACTATTCCTGTAAGCTTTGTAAACATAACAGGGGCTGAAACAATTAAACCTGAGTAATATGAGCCATGTTGGCTAAAGACTATAAGAATTACATTTGTTTCCGGGGGTTATATTATTAAAATGATTACATTTTATCTTGAAGCGTTGGAAAGCTATTGAGGCCTGCATTGATTTCGGTGGCTTCAGTGTTATTCCAACTCCAATCAATTCACAAGATGGAAAAGAGCAAAGTGAAAATAAAAGGAAGAAAATGTCAGAGGCGCATTAAACTTGACAGTTGTAGAATGTGTGGTTGTAGTTCTTTGGTGCCCCTCACAGAACCACATTACCCAGAGGGCCGCACTGTAATGAGCTCCATGTGTGCTGTGGCCACACACATCACCCCCACCCCCCAGTGTGTGTGTGTGTGTGTGTGTGTGTACGTGTACACACATGCGCGCACACACACATACACTCCAGCACACACGCTTGGTTCCTAGACATGCTTTGTCAGAGCGGTAGTAATAGCAGGGTTCTGTTTATAGGCAGAGAGAGCTCTATTTTAAGACACACAACAAGACTAAAAGATTACAGACCTCTCCCTTTCTCTGTCTCTCTCTAGCCACTTTTATACGCACATCCCACAATAATGGCGTAAAGAAGAGCGCCATTAATGCCAACTTTGCTGTTTTAACACGGAACCAAACAAAGCTGCCTCCGTGTGTACGTTTACATGGTGTACTAGCGTTCCAGAAAGTATAAGAAAACAGTGTCAGCATCTAGTGTTATGCTATTTAAGATAGGGCTGGG